>NW_026696220.1:0-75251 GCF_030435755.1 Ochotona princeps | reverse complement strand
TCTCACACCAATATTTGCGTCTAGAGCCTTTGCATTGAGGGCTATCTGAAAACGGCTGTGGCGCTGAAGTTGCCTGTGAATGTGGAGTTGGTGGCATGTGAAACCCGCATGTGGAGCATTCGTTTGTGTGGGATGCTCAACAAGCTTCATTTCAGTCCTAGGCACTCAAAGGGCACTAAGCATAGAGTGTGAAAACTGAGTTTCCTTGAGAGCTGCTTGGAAGCCTGATGGTGTGTGAAGTTAGTGAGCCAAATGGAGTTGTTCTCCCACAAAAACCAATCGGCTGATCCTTCTTCAATATGCCCTTCACTAACATGCAGTGTTTCCTTGATTGAATTAGCTCTCACACCAATATTTGCGTCTAGAGCCTTTGCATTGAGGGCTATCTGAAAGCGGCTGTGGCGCAGAAGTTGCCTGAGAATGTGGAGTTGGTGGCATGTGAAACCCGCATGTGGAGCATTCGTTTGTGTGGGATGCTCACCAAGCTTCTTTTCAGTCCTAGAAACTCAAAGGGCACTAAGCATAGAGTGTGAAAACTGAGTTTCCTTGAGAGCTGCTTGGAAGCCTGATGGTGTGTGAAGTTAGTGAACCAAACGGAGTTGTTCTCCCACAAGGACCACTCGGCTGATCCTTCTTCAATATGCCCTTCACCAACCTGCAGTGTTTCCTTGATTGAATTAGCTCTCACACCAATATTTGCGTCTAGAGCCTTTGCATTGAGGGCTATCTGAAAGCGGCTGTTTGCTGAAGTTGCCTGAGAATGTGGAGTTGGTGGCATGTGAAACCCGCATGTGGAGCATTCGTTTGTGTGGGATGCTCACCAAGCTTCATTTCAGTCCTAGGCACTCAAAGGGCACTAAGCATAGAGTGTGAAAACTGAGTTTCCTTGAGAGCTGCTTGGAAGCCTGATGGTGTGTGAAGTTAGTGAGCCAAATGGAGTTGTTCTCCCACAAAAACCAATCGGCTGATCCTTCTTCAATATGCCCTTCACTAACATGCAGTGTTTCCTTGATTGAATTAGCTCTCACACCAATATTTGCGTCTAGAGCCTTTGCATTGAGGGCTATCTGAAAGCGGCTGTGGCGCAGAAGTTGCCTGAGAATGTGGAGTTGGTGGCATGTGAAACCCGCATGTGGAGCATTCGTTTGTGTGGGATGCTCACCAAGCTTCTTTTCAGTCCTAGAAACTCAAAGGGCACTAAGCATAGAGTGTGAAAACTGAGTTTCCTTGAGAGCTGCTTGGAAGCCTGATGGTGTGTGAAGTTAGTGAGCCAGATGGAGTTGTTCTCCCACAAGAACCACTCGGCTGATCCTTCTTCAATATGCCCTTCACCAACATGCAGTGTTTCCTTGATTGAATTAGCTCTCACACCAATATTTGCGTCTAGAGCCTTTGCATTGAGGGCTATCTGAAAGCGACTGTTTGCTGAAGTTGCCTGTGAATGTGGAGTTGGTGGCATGTGAAACCCGCATGTGGAACATTCGTTTGTGTGGGATGCTCTACCAGGTTCATTCCTAGATAATTCACTCAAAGGGCACTAAGCATAGAGTGTGAAAACTGAGTTTCCTTGAGAGCTGCTTGGAGCCTGATGGTGTGTGAAGTTAGTGAGCCAAATGGAGTTGTTCTCCCACAAGAACCACTCGGCTGATCCTTCTTCAATATGCCCTTCACCAACATGCAGTGTTTCCTTGATTGAATTAGCTCTCACACCAATATTTGCGTCTAGAGCCTTTGCATTGAGGGCTATCTGAAAACGGCTGTGGCGCTGAAGTTGCCTGTGAATGTGGAGTTGGTGGCATGTGAAACCCGCATGTGGAGCATTCGTTTGTGTGGGATGCTCTACCAGATTCATTTCAATGTTAGGCACTCAAAGGGCACTAAACATAGAGTGTGAAAACTGAGTTTCATTGAGAGCTGCTTGGAAGCCTGATGGTGTGTGAAGTTAGTGAACCAAACGGAGTTGTTCTCCACAAGGACCACTCGGCTGATCCTTCTTCAATATGCCCTTCACCAACATGCAGTGTTTCCTTGATTGAATTAGCTCTCACACCAATATTTGCGTCTAGAGCCTTTGCATTGAGGGCTATCTGAAAGCGGCTGTGGCGCTGAAGTTGCCTGAGAATGTGGAGTTGGTGGCATGTGAAACCCGCATGTGGAGCATTCGTTTGTGTGGGATGCTCACCAAGCTTCATTTCAGTCCTAGGCACTCAAAGGGCACTAAGCATAGAGTGTGAAACCTGAGTTTCCTTGAGAGCTGCTTGGAAGCCTGATGGTGTGTGAAGTTAGTGAGCCAAATGGAGTTGTTCTCCCACAAGGACCACTCGGCTGAACCTTCTTCAATATGCCCTTCACCAACATGCAGTGTTTCCTTGATTGAATTAGCTCTCACACCAATATTTGCGTCTAGAGCCTTTGCATTGAGGGCTATTTGAAAGCGGCTGTGGCGCAGAAGTTGCCTGAGAATGTGGAGTTGGTGGCATGTGAAACCCGCATGTGGAGCATTCGTTTGTGTGGGATGCTCACCAAGCTTCTTTTCAGTCCTAGAAACTCAAAGGGCACTAAGCATAGAGTGTGAAAACTGAGTTTCCTTGAGAGCTGCTTGGAAGCCTGATGGTGTGTGAAGTTAGTGAGCCAGATGGAGTTGTTCTCCCACAAGAACCACTCGGCTGATCCTTCTTCAATATGCCCTTCACCAACATGCAGTGTTTCCTTGATTGAATTAGCTCTCACACCAATATTTGCGTCTAGAGCCTTTGCATTGAGGGCTATCTGAAAGCGACTGTTTGCTGAAGTTGCCTGTGAATGTGGAGTTGGTGGCATGTGAAACCCGCATGTGGAACATTCGTTTGTGTGGGATGCTCTACCAGGTACATTCCTAGATAATTCACTCAAAGGGCACTAAGCATAGAGTGTGAAAACTGAGTTTCCTTGAGAGCTGCTTGGAGCCTGATGGTGTGTGAAGTTAGTGAGCCAAATGGAGTTGTTCTCCCACAAGAACCACTCGGCTGATCCTTCTTCAATATGCCCTTCACCAACATGCAGTGTTTCCTTGATTGAATTAGCTCTCACACCAATATTTGCGTCTAGAGCCTTTGCATTGAGGGCTATCTGAAAACGGCTGTGGCGCTGAAGTTGCCTGTGAATGTGGAGTTGGTGGCATGTGAAACCCGCATGTGGAGCATTCGTTTGTGTGGGATGCTCACCAAGCTTCATTTC
Organism: Ochotona princeps; assembly: GCF_030435755.1. Lineage (NCBI taxonomy): Eukaryota > Metazoa > Chordata > Mammalia > Lagomorpha > Ochotonidae > Ochotona > Ochotona princeps. The sequence continues at coordinate 72,035 of NW_026696220.1, read as the reverse complement.
AGTCCTAGGCACTCAAAGGGCACTAAGCATAGAGTGTTAAAACTGAGTTTCCTTGAGAGCTGCTTGGAAGCCTGATGGTGTGTGAAGTTAGTGAGCCAAATGGAGTTGTTCTCCCACAAGAACCACTCGGCTTATCCTTCTTCAATATGCCCTTCACCAACATGCAGTGTTTCCTTGATTGAATTAGCTCTCACACCAATATTTGCCTCTAGAGCCTTTACATTGAGGGCTGTCTGAAAATGGCTGTGGCGCTGAAGTTACCTGAGAATGTGGAGTTGGTGGCATGTGAAACCCGCATGTGGAGCATTCGTTTGTGTGGGATGCTCTACCAGGTTTATTCCTACATAATTCACTCAAAGGGCACTAAGCATAGAGTGTGAAAACTGAGTTTCCTTGAGAGCTGCTTGGAAGCCTGATGGTGTGTGAAGTTAGTGAGCCAAATGGAGTTGTTCTCCCACAAGAACCACTTGGCTGATCCTTCTTCAATATGCCCTTCACCAACATGCAGTGTTTCCTTGATTGAATTAGCTCTCACACCAATATTTGCGTCTAGAGCCTTTGCATTGAGGGCTATCTGAAAACGGCTGTGGCGCTGAAGTTGCCTGTGAATGTGGAGTTGGTGGCATGTGAAACCCGCATGTGGAGCATTCGTTTGTGTGGGTTGCTCTACCAGGTTCATTCCTAGATAATTCACTCAAAGGGCAATAAGCATAGAGTGTGAAAACTGAGTTTCCTTGAGAGCTGCTTGGAAGCCTGATGGTTTGTGAAGTTAGTGAGCCAAATGGAGTTGTTCTCCCACAAGAACCACTCGGCTGATCCTTCTTCAATATGCCCTTCACCAACATGCAGTGTTTCCTTGATTGAATTAGCTCTCACACCAATATTTGCGTCTAGAGCCTTTGCATTGAAGGCTATCTGAAAACGGCTGTGGCGCTGAAGTTGCCTGTGAATGTGGAGTTGGTGGCATGTGAAACCCGCATGTGGAGCATTCGTTTGTGTGGGATGCTCACCAAGCTTCATTTCAGTCCTAGGCACTCAAAGGGCACTAAGCATAGAGTGTGAAAACTGAGTTTCCTTGAGAGCTGCTTGGAAGCCTGATGGTGTGTGAAGTTAGTGAGCCAAATGGAGTTGTTCTCCCACAAGAACCACTCGGCTGATCCTTCTTCAATATGCCCTTCACCAACATGCAGTGTTTCCTTGATTGAATTAGCTCTCACACCAATATTTGCGTCTAGAGCCTTTGCATTGAGGGCTATCTGAAAACGGCTGTGGCGCTGAAGTTGCCTGTGAATGTGGAGTTGGTGGCATGTGAAACCCGCATGTGGAGCATTCTTTTGTGTGGGATGCTCACCAAGCTTCATTTCAATTATAGGCACTCAAAGGGCACTAAGCATAGAGTGTGAAAACTGAGTTTCCTTGAGAGCTACTTGGAAGCCTGATGGTGTGTGAAGTTAGTGAACCAAACGGAGTTGTTCTCCCACAAAAACCACTCGGCTGATCCTTCTTCAATATGCCCTTCACCAACATGCAGTGTTTTCTTGATTGAATTAGCTCTCACACCAATATTTGCGTCTAGAGCCTTTGCATTGAGGGCTATCTGAAAGCGGCTGTTTGCTGAAGTTGCCTGTGAATGTGGAGTTGGTGGCATGTGAAACCCGCATGTGGAGCATTCGTTTGTGTGGGATGCTCACCAAGCTTCATTTCAGTCCTAGGCACTCAAAGGGCACTAAGCATAGAGTGTGAAAACTGAGTTTCCTTGAGAGCTGCTTGAAAGCCTGATGGTGTGTGAAGTTAGTGAGCCAAATGGAGTTGTTCTCCCACAAGGACCACTCGGCTGATCCTTCTTCAATATGCCCTTCACCAACATGCAGTGTTTCCTTGATTGAATTAGCTCTCACACCAATATTTGCCTCTAGAGCCTTTGCATTGAGGGCTGTCTGAAAATGGCTGTGGCTCTGAAGTTGCCTGTGAATGTGGAGTTGGTGGCATGTGAAACCCGCATGTGGAGCATTCGTTTGTGTGGGATGCTCACCAAGCTTCATTTCAGTCCTAGGCACTCAAAGGGCACTAAGCATAGAGTGTGAAAACTGAGTTTCCTTGAGAGCTGCTTGGAAGCCTGATGGTGTGTGAAGTTAGTGAGCCAAATGGAGTTGTTCTCCCACAAGGACCACTCGGCTGATCCTTCTTCAATATGCCCTTCACCAACATGCAGTGTTTCCTTGATTGAATTAGCTCTCAGACCAACATTTGCGTCTAGAGCCTTTGCATTGAGGGCTATCTGAAAACGGCTGTGGCGCTGAAGTTGCTTGTGAATGTGGAGTTGGTGGCATGTGAAACCCGCATGTGGAGCATTCGTTTGTGTGGGATGCTCTACCAGGTTTATTCCTAGATAATTCACTCAAAGGGCACTAAGCATAGAGTGTGAAAACTGAGTTTCCTTGAGAGCTGCTTGGAAGCCTGATGGTGTGTGAAGTAAGTCAGCCAAATGGAGTTGTTCTCCCACAAGAACCACTTGGCTGATCCTTCTTCAATATGCCCTTCACCAACATGCAGTGTTTCCTTGATTGAATTAGCTCTCACACCAATATTTGCGTCTAGAGCCTTTGCATTGAGGGCTATCTGAAAACGGCTGTGGCGCTGAAGTTGCCTGTGAATGTGGAGTTGGTGGCATGTGAAACCCGCATGTGGAGCATTCGTTTGTGTGGGTTGCTCTACCAGGTTCATTCCTAGATAATTCACTCAAAGGGCAATAAGCATAGAGTGTGAAAACTGAGTTTCCTTGAGAGCTGCTTGGAAGCCTGATGGTGTGTGAAGTTAGTGAGCCAAATGGAGTTGTTCTCCCACAAGAACCACTCGGCTGATCCTTCTTCAATATGCCCTTCACCAACATGCAGTGTTTCCTTGATTGAATTAGCTCTCACACCAATATTTGCCTCTAGAGCCTTTGCATTGAGGGCTATCTGAAAGCGGCTGTGGCGCTGACGTTGCCTGTGAATGTGGAGTTGGTGGCATGTGAAACCCGCATGTGGAGCATTCGTTTGTGTGGGATGCTCACCAAGCTTCATTTCAGTCCTAGGCACTCAAAGGGCACTAAGCATAGAGTGTGAAAACTGAGTTTCCTTGAGAGCTGCTTGGAAGCCTGATGGTGTGTGAAGTTAGTGAGCCAAATGGAGTTGTTGTCCCACAAGAACCACTCGGCTTATCCTTCTTCAATATGCCCTTCACCAACATGCAGTGTTTCCTTGATTGAATTAGCTCTCACACCAATATTTGCCTCTAGAGCCTTTGCATTGAGGGCTGTCTGAAAATGGCTTTGGCGCTGAAGTTACCTGAGAATGTGGAGTTGGTGGCATGTGAAACCCGCATGTGGAGCATTTGTTTGTTTGGGATGCTCACCAAGCTTCATTTCAGTCCTAGGCACTCAAAGGGCACTAAGCATAGAGTGTGAAAACTGAGTTTCCTTGAGAGCTGCTTGGAAGCCTGATGGTGTGTGAAGTTAGTGAGCCAAATGGAGTTGTTCTCCCACAAGGACCACTCGGCTGATCCTTCTTCAATATGCCCTTCACCAACGTGCAGTGTTTCCTTGATTGAATTAGCTCTCACACCAATATTTGCGTCTAGAGCCTTTGCATTGAGGGCTATCTGAAAACGGCTGTGGCGCTGAAGTTGCCTGTGAATGTGGAGTTGGTGGCATGTGAAACCCGCATGTGGAGCATTCGTTTGTGTGGGATGCTCTACCAGGTTCATTCCTAGATAATTCACTCAAAGGGCAATAAGCATAGAGTGTGAAAACTGAGTTTCCTTGAGAGCTGCTTGGAAGCCTGATGGTGTGTGAAGTTAGTGAGCCAAATGGAGTTGTTCTCCCACAAGAACCACTCGGCTGATCCTTCTTCAATATGCCCTTCACCAACATGCAGTGTTTCCTTGATTGAATTAGCTCTCACACCAATATTTGCGTCTAGAGCCTTTGCATTGAGGGCTATCTGAAAACGGCTGTGGCGCTGAAGTTGCCTGTGAATGTGGAGTTGGTGGCATGTGAAACCCGCATGTGGAGCATTCGTTTGTGTGGGATGCTCACCAAGCTTCATTTCAGTCCTAGGCACTCAAAGGGCACTAAGCATAGAGTGTGAAAACTGAGTTTCCTTGAGAGCTGCTTGGAAGCCTGATGGTGTGTGAAGTTAGTGAGCCAAATGGAGTTGTTGTCCCACAAGAACCACTCGGCTTATCCTTCTTCAATATGCCCTTCACCAACATGCAGTGTTTCCTTGATTGAATTAGCTCTCACACCAATATTTGCCTCTAGAGCCTTTGCATTGAGGGCTGTCTGAAAATGGCTTTGGCGCTGAAGTTACCTGAGAATGTGGAGTTGGTGGCATGTGAAACCCGCATGTGGAGCATTTGTTTGTGTGGGATGCTCACCAAGCTTCATTTCAGTCCTAGGCACTCAAAGGGCACTAAGCATAGAGTGTGAAAACTGAGTTTCCTTGAGAGCTGCTTGGAAGCCTGATGGTGTGTGAAGTTAGTGAGCCAAATGGAGTTGTTCTCCCACAAGGACCACTCGGCTGATCCTTCTTCAATATGCCCTTCACCAACATGCAGTGTTTCCTTGATTGAATTAGCTCTCACACCAATATTTGCGTCTAGAGCCTTTGCATTGAGGGCTATCTGAAAACGGCTGTGGCGCTGAAGTTGCCTGTGAATGTGGAGTTGGTGGCATGTGAAACCCGCATGTGGAGCATTCGTTTGTGTGGGATGCTCTACCAGGTTCATTCCTAGATAATTCACTCAAAGGGCAATAAGCATAGAGTGTGAAAACTGAGTTTCCTTGAGAGCTGCTTGGAAGCCTGATGGTGTGTGAAGTTAGTGAGCCAAATGGAGTTGTTCTCCCACAAGGACCACTCGGCTGAACCTTCTTCAATATGCCCTTCACCAACATGCAGTGTTTCCTTGATTGAATTAGCTCTCACACCAATATTTGCGTCTAGAGCCTTTGCATTGAGGGCTATCTGAAAACGGCTGTGGCGCTGAAGTTGACTGTGAATGTGGAGTTGGTGGCATGTGAAACCCGCATGTGGAGCATTCGTTTGTGTGGGATGCTCACCAAGCTTCATTTCAGTCCTAGGCACTCAAAGGGCACTAAGCATAGAGTGTTAAAACTGAGTTTCCTTGAGAGCTACTTGGAAGCCTGATGGTGTGTGAAGTTAGTGAACCCAACGGAGTTGTTCTCCCACAAGGACCACTCGGCAGATCCTTCTTCAATATGCCCTTCACCAACATGCAGTGTTTCCTTGATTGAATTAGCTCTCACACCAATATTTGCGTCTAGAGCCTTTGCATTGAGGGCTATCTGAAAGCGGCTGTTTGCTGAAGTTGCCTGAGAATGTGGAGTTGGTGGCATGTGAAACCCGCATGTGGAGCATTCGTTTGTGTGGGATGCTCACCAAGCTTCATTTCAGTCCTAGGCACTCAAAGGGCACTAAGCATAGAGTGTGAAAACTGAGTTTCCTTGAGAGCTGCTTGGAAGCCTGATGGTGTGTGAAGTTAGTGAGCCAAATGGAGTTGTTCTCCCACAAGGACCACTCGGCTGATCCTTCTTCAATATGCCCTTCACCAACATGCAGTGTTTCCTTGATTGAATTAGCTCTCACACCAATATTTGCCTCTAGAGCCTTTGCATTGAGGGCTGTCTGAAAATGGCTGTGGCGCTGAAGTTGCGTGAAAATGTGGAGTTGGTGGCATGTGAAACCCGCATGTGGAGCATTCGTTTGTGTGGGATGCTGACCAAGCTTCATTTCAGTCCTAGGCACTCAAAGGGCACTAAGCATAGAGTGTGAAAACTGAGTTTCCTTGAGAGCTGCTTAGAAGCCTGATGGTGTGTGAAGTTAGTGAGCCAAATGGAGTTGTTCTCCCACAAGAACCACTCGGCTTATCCTTCTTCAATATGCCCTTCACCAACATGCAGTGTTTCCTTGATTGAATTAGCTCTCACACCAATATTTGCCTCTAGAGCCTTTGCATTGAGGGCTGTCTGAAAATGGCTGTGGCGCTGAAGTTGCCTGTGAATGTGGAGTTGGTGGCATGTGAAACCCGCATGTGGAGCATTCGTTTGTGTGGATGCTCTACCAGGTTTATTCCTACATAATTCACTCAAAGGGCACTAAGCATAGAGTGTGAAAACTGAGTTTCCTTGAGAGCTGCTTGGAAGCCTGATGGTGTGTGAAGTTAGTGAGCCAAATGGAGTTGTTCTCCCACAAGAACCACTTGGCTGATCCTTCTTCAATATGCCCTTCACCAACATGCAGTGTTTCCTTGATTGAATTACCTCTCACACCAATATTTGCGTCTAGAGCCTTTGCATTGAGGGCTATCTGAAAACGGCTGTGGCGCTGAAGTTGCCTGTGAATGTGGAGTTGGTGGCATGTGAAACCCGCATGTGGAGCATTCGTTTGTGTGGGTTGCTCTACCAGGTTCATTCCTAGATAATTCACTCAAAGGGCAATAAGCATAGAGTGTGAAAACTGAGTTTCCTTGAGAGCTGCTTGGAAGCCTGATGGTGTGTGAAGTTAGTGAGCCAAATGGAGTTGCTCTCCCACAAGAACCACTCGGCTGATCCTTCTTCAATATGCCCTTCACCAACATGCAGTGTTTCCTTGATTGAATTAGCTCTCACACCAATATTTGCGTCTAGAGCCTTTGCATTGAAGGCTATCTGAAAACGGCTGTGGCGCTGAAGTTGCCTGAGAATGTGGAGTTGGTGGCATGTGAAACCCGCATGTGGAGCATTCGTTTGTGTGGGATGCTCACCAAGCTTCATTTCAGTCCTAGGCACTCAAAGGGCACTAAGCATAGAGTGTGAAAACTGAGTTTCCTTGACAGCTGCTTGGAAGCCTGATGGTGTGTGAAGTTAGTGAGCCAAATGGAGTTGTTGTCCCACCAGAACCACTCGGCTTATCCTTCTTCAATATGCCCTTCACCAACATGCAGTGTTTCCTTGATTGAATTAGCTCTCACACCAATATTTGCCTCTAGAGCCTTTGCATTGAGGGCTGTCTGAAAATGGCTTTGGCGCTGAAGTTACCTGAGAATGTGGAGTTGGTGGCATGTGAAACCCGCATGTGGAGCATTTGTTTGTGTGGGATGCTCACCAAGCTTCATTTCAGTCCTAGGCACTCAAAGGGCACTAAGCATAGAGTGTGAAAACTGAGTTTCCTTGAGAGCTGCTTGGAAGCCTGATGGTGTGTGAAGTTAGTGAGCCAAATGGAGTTGTTCTCCCACAAGGACCACTCGGCTGATCCTTCTTCAATATGCCCTTCACCAACATGCAGTGTTTCCTTGATTGAATTAGCTCTCACACCAATATTTGCGTCTAGAGCCTTTGCATTGAGGGCTATCTGAAAACGGCTGTGGCGCTGAAGTTGCCTGTGAATGTGGAGTTGGTGGCATGTGAAACCCGCATGTGGAGCATTCGTTTGTGTGGGATGCTCTACCAGGTTCATTCCTAGATAATTCACTCAAAGGGCAATAAGCATAGAGTGTGAAAACTGAGTTTCCTTGAGAGCTGCTTGGAAGCCTGATGGTGTGTGAAGTTAGTGAGCCAAATGGAGTTGTTCTCCCACAAGGACCACTCGGCTGAACCTTCTTCAATATGCCCTTCACCAACATGCAGTGTTTCCTTGATTGAATTAGCTCTCACACCAATATTTGCGTCTAGAGCCTTTGCATTGAGGGCTATCTGAAAATAGCTGTGGCGCTGAAGTTGCCTGTGAATGTGGAGTTGGTGGCATGTGAAACCCGCATGTGGAGCATTCGTTTGTGTGGGATGCTCACCAAGCTTCATTTCAGTCCTAGGCACTCAAAGGGCACTAAGCATAGAGTGTTAAAACTGAGTTTCCTTGAGAGCTGCTTGGAAGCCTGATGGTGTGTGAAGTTAGTGAGCCAAATGGAGTTGTTCTCCCACAAGGACCACTCGGCTGATCCTTCTTCAATATGCCCTTCACCAACATGCAGTGTTTCCTTGATTGAATTAGCTCTCACACCAATATTTGCGTCTAGAGCCTTTGCATTGAGGGCTATCTGAAAACGGCTGTGGCGCTGAAGTTGCCTGTGAATGTGGAGTTGGTGGCATGTGAAACCCGCATGTGGAGCATTCGTTTGTGTGGGATGCTCACCAAGCTTCATTTCAATCCTAGGCACTCAAAGGGCACTAAGCATAGAGTGTGAAAACTGAGTTTCCTTGAGAGCTACTTGGAAGCCTGATGGTGTGTGAAGTTAGTGAACCAAACGGAGTTGTTCTCCCACAAGGACCACTCGGCAGATCCTTCTTCAATATGCCCTTCACCAACATGCAGTGTTTCCTTGATTGAATTAGCTCTCACACCAATATTTGCGTCTAGAGCCTTTGCATTGAGGGCTATCTGAAAGCGGCTGTTTGCTGAAGTTGCCTGAGAATGTGGAGTTGGTGGCATGTGAAACCCGCATGTGGAGCATTCGTTTGTGTGGGATGCTCACCAAGCTTCATTTCAGTCCTAGGCACTCAAAGGGCACTAAGCATAGAGTGTGAAAACTGAGTTTCCTTGAGAGCTGCTTGGAAGCCTGATGGTGTGTGAAGTTAGTGAGCCAAATGGAGTTGTTCTCCCACAAGGACCACTCGGCTGATCCTTCTTCAATATGCCCTTCACCAACATGCAGTGTTTCCTTGATTGAATTAGCTCTCACACCAATATTTGCCTCTAGAGCCTTTGCATTGAGGGCTGTCTGAAAATGGCTGTGGCGCTGAAGTTGCCTGTGAATGTGGAGTTGGTGGCATGTGAAACCCGCATGTGGAGCATTCGTTTGTGTGGGATGCTCTACCAGGTTTATTCCTACATAATTCACTCAAAGGGCACTAAGCATAGAGTGTGAAAACTGAGTTTCCTTGAGAGCTGCTTGGAAGCCTGATGGTGTGTGAAGTTAGTGAGCCAAATGGAGTTGTTCTCCCACAAGAACCACTTGGCTGATCCTTCTTCAATATGCCCTTCACCAACATGCAGTGTTTCCTTGATTGAATTACCTCTCACACCAATATTTGCGTCTAGAGCCTTTGCATTGAGGGCTATCTGAAAACGGCTGTGGCGCTGAAGTTGCCTGTGAATGTGGAGTTGGTGGCATGTGAAACCCGCTTGTGGAGCATTCGTTTGTGTGGGTTGCTCTACCAGGTTCATTCCTAGATAATTCACTCAAAGGGCAATAAGCATAGAGTGTGAAAACTGAGTTTCCTTGAGAGCTGCTTGGAAGCCTGATGGTGTGTGAAGTTAGTGAGCCAAATGGAGTTGCTCTCCCACAAGAACCACTCGGCTGATCCTTCTTCAATATGCCCTTCACCAACATGCAGTGTTTCCTTGATTGAATTAGCTCTCACACCAATATTTGCGTCTAGAGCCTTTGCATTGAAGGCTATCTGAAAACGGCTGTGGCGCTGAAGTTGCCTGTGAATGTGGAGTTGGTGGCATGTGAAACCCGCATGTGGAGCATTCGTTTGTGTGGGATGCTCACCAAGCTTCATTTCAGTCCTAGGCACTCAAAGGGCACTAAGCATAGAGTGTGAAAACTGAGTTTCCTTGAGAGCTGCTTGGAAGCCTGATGGTGTGTGGAGTTAGTGAGCCAAATGGAGTTGTTCTCCCACAAGGACCACTCGGCTGAACCTTCTTCAATATGCCCTTCAGCAACATGCAGTGTTTCCTTGATTGAATTAGCTCTCACACCAATATTTGCGTCTAGAGCCTTTGCATTGAGGGCTGTCTGAAAATGGCTTTGGCACTGAAGTTGTCTGTGAATGTGGAGTTGGTGGCATGTGAAACCCGCATGTGGAGCATTCGTTTGTGTGGGATGCTCACCAAGCTTCATTTCAGTCCTAGGCACTCAAAGGGCACTAAGCATAGAGTGTGAAAACTGAGTTTCCTTGAGAGCTGCTTGGAAGCCTGATTGTGTGTGAAGTTAGTGAGCCAAATGGAGTTGTTCTCCCACAAGAACCACTCGGCTGATCCTTCTTCAATATGCCCTTCACCAACATGCAGTGTTTCCTTGATTGAATTAGCTCTCACACCAATATTTGCGTCTAGAGCCTTTGCATTGAGGGCTATCTGAAAACGGCTGTGGCGCTGAAGTTTCCTGTGAATGTGGAGTTGGTGGCATGTGAAACCCGCATGTGGAGCATTCTTTTGTGTGGGATGCTCACCAAGCTTCATTTCAATTATAGGCACTCAAAGGGCACTAAGCATAGAGTGTGAAAACTGAGTTTCCTTGAGAGCTACTTGGAAGCCTGATGGTGTTTGAAGTTAGTGAACCAAACGGAGTTGTTCTCCCACAAGGACCACTCGGCTGATCCTTCTTCAATATGCCCTTCACCAACATGCAGTGTTTCCTTGATTGAATTAGCTCTCACACCAATATTTGCGTCTAGAGCCTTTGCATTGAGGGCTATCTGAAAGCGGTTGTTTGCTGAAGTTGCCTGAGAATGTGGAGTTGGTGGCATGTGAAACCCGCATGTGGAGCATTCGTTTGTGTGGGATGCTCACCAAGCTTCATTTCAGTCCTAGGCACTCAAAGGGCACTAAGCATAGAGTGTTAAAACTGAGTTTCCTTGAGAGCTGCTTGGAAGCCTGATGGTGTGTGAAGTTAGTGAGCCAAATGGAGTTGTTCTCCCACAAGAGCCACTTGGTTGATCCTTCTTCAATGTGCCCTTCACCAACATGCAGTGTTTCCTTGATTGAATTAGCTCTCACACCAATATTTGCCTCTAGACCCTGTGCATTGAGGGCTGTCTGAAAATGGCTGTGGCGCTGAAGTTACCTGAGAATGTGGAGTTGGTGGCATGTGAAACCCCCATGTGGAGCATTCGTTTGTGTGGGATGCTCACCAAGCTTCATTTCAGTCCTAGGCACTCAAAGGGCACTAAGCATAGAGTGTGAAAACTGAGTTTCCTTGAGAGCTGCTTGAAAGCCTGATGGTGTGTGAAGTTAGTGAGCCAAATGGAGTTGTTCTCCCACAAGGACCACTCGCCTGATCCTTCTTCAATATGCCCTTCACCAACATGCAGTGTTTCCTTGATTGAATTAGCTCTCAGACCGACATTTGCGTCTAGAGCCTTTGCATTGAGGGCTGTCTGAAAACGGCTGTGGCGCTGAAGTTGCCTGTGAATGTGGAGTTGGTGGCATGTGAAACCCGCATGTGGAGCATTCGTTTGTGTGGAATGCTCTACCAGGTTCATTCCTAGATAATTCACTCAAAGGGCACTAAGCATAGAGTGTGAAAACTGAGTTTCCTTGAGAGCTGCTTGAAAGCCTGATGGTGTGTGAAGTTAGTGAGCCAAATGGAGTTGTTCTCCCACAAGGACCACTCGGCAGATCCTTCTTCAATATGCCCTTCACCAACATGCAGTGTTTCCTTGATTGAATTAGCTCTCACACCAATATTTGCCTCTAGAGCCTTTGCATTGAGGGCTGTCTGAAAATGGCTGTGGCGCTGAAGTTGCCTGTGAATGTGGAGTTGGTGGCATGTGAAACCCGCATGTGGAGCATTCATTTGTGTGGGATGCTCACCAAGCTTCATTTCAGTCCTAGGCACTCAAAGGGCACTAAGCATAGAGTGTGAAAACTGAGTTTCCTTGAGAGCTGCTTGGAAGCCTGATGGTGTGTGAAGTTAGTGAGCCAAATGGAGTTGTTCTCCCACAAGGACCACTCGGCTGATCCTTCTTCAATATGCCCTTCACCAACATGCAGTGTTTCCTTGATTGAATTAGCTCTCAGACCAACATTTGCGTCTAGAGCCTTTGCATTGAGGGCTATCTGAAAACGGCTGTGGCGCTGAAGTTGCTTGTGAATGTGGAGTTGGTGGCATGTGAAACCCGCATGTGGAGCATTCGTTTGTGTGGGATGCTCTACCAGGTTTATTCCTAGATAATTAACTCAAAGGGCACTAAGCATAGAGTGTGAAAACTGAGTTTCCTTGAGAGCTGCTTGGAAGCCTGATGGTGTGTGAAGTTAGTGAGCCAAATGGAGTTGTTCTCCCACAAGAACCACTTGGCTGATCCTTCTTCAATATGCCCTTCACCAACATGCAGTGTTTCCTTGATTGAATTAGCTCTCACACCAATATTTGCGTCTAGAGCCTTTGCATTGAGGGCTATCTGAAAACGGCTGTGGCACTGAAGTTGCCTGTGAATGTGGAGTTGGTGGCATGTGAAACCCGCATGTGGAGCATTCGTTTGTGTGGGTTGCTCTACCAGGTTCATTCCTAGATAATTCACTCAAAGGGCAATAAGCTTAGAGTGTGAAAACTGAGTTTCCTTGAGAGCTGCTTGGAAGCCTGATGGTGTGTGAAGTTAGTGAGCCAAATGGAGTTGTTCTCCCACAAGAACCACTCGGCTTATCCTTCTTCAATATGCCCTTCACCAACATGCAGTGTTTCCTTGATTGAATTAGCTCTCACACCAATATTTGCGTCTAGAGCCTTTGCATTGAGGGCTATCTGAAAACGGCTGTGGCGCTGAAGTTGCCTGTGAATGTGGAGTTGGTGGCATGTGAAACCCGCATGTGGAGCATTCGTTTGTGTGGGATGCTCACCAAGCTTCATTTCAGTCCTAGGCACTCAAAGGGCACTAAGCATAGAGTGTGAAAACTGAGTTTCCTTGAGAGCTACTTGGAAGCCTGATGGTGTTTGAAGTTAGTGAGTCAAACGGAGTTGTTCTCCCACAAGGACCACTCGGCTGATCCTTCTTCAATATGCCCTTCACCAACATGCAGTGTTTCCTTGATTGAATTAGCTCTCACACCAATATTTGCGTCTAGAGCCTTTGCATTGAGGGCTATCTGAAAGCGGCTGTTTGCTGAAGTTGCCTGAGAATGTGGAGTTGGTGGCATGTGAAACCCGCATGTGGAGCATTCGTTTGTGTGGGATGCTCACCAAGCTTCATTTCAGTCCTAGGCACTCAAAGGGCACTAAGCATAGAGTGTGAAAACTGAGTTTCCTTGAGAGCTGCTTGGAAGCCTGATGGTGTGTGAAGTTAGTGAGCCAAATGGAGTTGTTCTCCCACAAGGACCACTCGGCTGAACCTTCTTCAATATGCCCTTCACCAACATGCAGTGTTTCCTTGATTGAATTAGCTCTCACACCAATATTTGCGTCTAGAGCCTTTGCATTGAGGGCTATCTGAAAGCGGCTGTTTGCTGAAGTTGCCTGTGAATGTGGAGTTGGTGGCATGTGAAACCCGCATGTGGAGCATTCGTTTGTGTGGGATGCTCACCAAGCTTCATTTCAGTCCTAGGCACTCAAAGGGCACTAAGCATAGAGTGTTAAAACTGAGTTTCCTTGAGAGCTGCTTGGAAGCCTGATGGTGTGTGAAGTTAGTGAGCCAAATGGAGTTGTTCTCCCACAAGAACCACTTGGTTGATCCTTCTTCAATGTGCCCTTCACCAACATGCAGTGTTTCCTTGATTGAATTAGCTCTCACACCAATATTTGCCTCTAGAGCCTTTGCATTGAGGGCTGTCTGAAAATGGCTGTGGCGCTGAAGTTACCTGAGAATGTGGAGTTGGTGGCATGTGAAACCCCCATGTGGAGCATTCGTTTGTGTGGGATGCTCACCAAGCTTCATTTCAGTCCTAGGCACTCAAAGGGCACTAAGCATAGAGTGTGAAAACTGAGTTTCCTTGAGAGCTGCTTGAAAGCCTGATGGTGTGTGAAGTTAGTGAGCCAAATGGAGTTGTTCTCCCACAAGGACCACTCGGCTGATCCTTCTTCAATATGCCCTTCACCAACATGCAGTGTTTCCTTGATTGAATTAGCTCTCAGACCGACATTTGCGTCTAGAGCCTTTGCATTGAGGGCTGTCTGAAAACGGCTGTGGCGCTGAAGTTGCCTGTGAATGTGGAGTTGGTGGCATGTGAAACCCGCATGTGGAGCATTCGTTTGTGTGGGATGCTCTACCAGGTTCATTCCTAGATAATTCACTCAAAGGGCACTAAGCATAGAGTGTGAAAACTGAGTTTCCTTGAGAGCTGCTTGAAAGCCTGATGGTGTGTGAAGTTAGTGAGCCAAATGGAGTTGTTCTCCCACAAGGACCACTCGGCTGATCCTTCTTCAATATGCCCTTCACCAACATGCAGTGTTTCCTTGATTGAATTAGCTCTCACACCAATATTTGCCTCTAGAGCCTTTGCATTGAGGGCTGTCTGAAAATGGCTGTGGCGCTGAAGTTGCCTGTGAATGTGGAGTTGGTGGCATGTGAAACCCGCATGTGGAGCATTCGTTTGTGTGTGATGCTCACCAAGCTTCATTTCAGTCCTAGGCACTCAAAGGGCACTAAGCATAGAGTGTGAAAACTGAGTTTCCTTGAGAGCTGCTTGGAAGCCTGATGGTGTGTGAAGTTAGTGAGCCAAATGGAGTTGTTCTCCCACAAGAACCACTTGGCTGATCCTTCTTCAATATGCCCTTCACCAACATGCAGTGTTTCCTTGATTGAATTAGCTCTCACACCAATATTTGCGTCTAGAGCCTTTGCATTGAGGGCTATCTGAAAACGGCTGTGGCGCTGAAGTTGCCTGTGAATGTGGAGTTGGTGGCATGTGAAACCCGCATGTGGAGCATTCGTTTGTGTGGGTTGCTCTACCAGGTTCATTCCTAGATAGTTCACTCAAAGGGCAATAAGCATAGAGTGTGAAAACTGAGTTTCCTTGAGAGCTGCTTGGAAGCCTGATGGTGTGTGAAGTTAGTGAGCCAAATGGAGTTGTTCTCCCACAAGAACCACTCGGCTGATCCTTCTTCAATATGCCCTTCACCAACATGCAGTGTTTCCTTGATTGAATTAGCTCTCACACCAATATTTGCGTCTAGAGCCTTTGCATTGAGGGCTATCTGAAAACGGCTGTGGCGCTGAAGTTGCCTGTGAATGTGGAGTTGGTGGCATGTGAAACCCGCATGTGGAGCATTCGTTTGTGTGGGATGCTCACCAAGCTTCATTTCAGTCCTAGGCACTCAAAGGGCACTAAGCATAGAGTGTGAAAACTGAGTTTCCTTGAGAGCTGCTTGGAAGCCTGATGGTGTGTGAAGTTAGTGAGCCAAATGGAGTTGTTCTCCCACAAGAACCACTCGGCTGATCCTTCTTCAATATGCCCTTCACCAACATGCAGTGTTTCCTTGATTGAATTAGCTCTCACACCAATATTTGCGTCTAGAGCCTTTGCATTGAGGGCTATCTGAAAACGGCTGTGGCGCTGAAGTTGCTTGTGAATGTGGAGTTGGTGGCATGTGAAACCCGCATGTGGAGCATTCGTTTGTGTGGGATGCTCACCAAGCTTCATTTCAATTATAGGCACTCAAAGGACACTAAGCATAGAGTGTGAAAACTGAGTTTCCTTGAGAGCTACTTGGAAGCCTGATGGTGTTTGAAGTTAGTGAACCAAACGGAGTTGTTCTCCCACAAGGACCACTCGGCTGATCCTTCTTCAATATGCCCTTCACCAACATGCAGTGTTTCCTTGATTGAATTAGCTCTCACACCAATATTTGCGTCTAGAGCCTTTGCATTGAGGGCTATCTGAAAGCGGCTGTTTGCTGAAGTTGCCTGAGAATGTGGAGTTGGTGGCATGTGAAACCCGCATGTGGAGCATTCGTTTGTGTGGGATGCTCACCAAGCTTCATTTCAGTCCTAGGCACTCAAAGGGCACTAAGCATAGAGTGTGAAAACTGAGTTTCCTTGAGAGCTGCTTGAAAGCCTGATGGTGTGTGAAGTTAGTGAGCCAAATGGAGTTGTTCTCCCACAAGGACCACTCGGCTGATCCTTCTTCAATATGCCCTTCACCAACATGCAGTGTTTCCTTGATTGAATTAGCTCTCAGACCGACATTTGCGTCTAGAGCCTTTGCATTGAGGGCTGTCTGAAAACGGCTGTGGCGCTGAAGTTACCTGAGAATGTGGAGTTGGTGGCATGTGAAACCCGCATGTGGAGCATTTGTTTGTGTGGGATGCTCACCAAGCTTCATTTCAGTCCTAGGCACTCAAAGGGCACTAAGCATAGAGTGTGAAAACTGAGTTTTCTTGAGAGCTGCTTGGAAGCCTGATGGTGTGTGAAGTTAGTGAGCCAAATGGAGTTGTTCTCCCACAAGGACCACTCGGCTGATCCTTCTTCAATATGCCCTTCACCAACATGCAGTGTTTCCTTGATTGAATTAGCTCTCACACCAATATTTGCGTCTAGAGCCTTTGCATTGAGGGCTATCTGAAAACGGCTGTGGCGCTGAAGTTGCCTGTGAATGTGGAGTTGGTGGCATGTGAAACCCGCATGTGGAGCATTCGTTTGTGTGGGATGCTCTACCAGGTTCATTCCTAGATAATTCACTCAAAGGGTAATAAGCATAGAGTGTGAAAACTGAGTTTCCTTGAGAGCTGCTTGGAAGCCTGATGGTGTGTGAAGTTAGTGAGCCAAATGGAGTTGTTCTCCCACAAGAACCACTCGGCTGATCCTTCTTCAATATGCCCTTCACCAACATGCAGTGTTTCCTTGATTAAATTAGCTCTCACACCAATATTTGCGTCTAGAGCCTTTGCATTGAGGGCTATCTGAAAACGGCTGTGGCGCTGAAGTTGCCTGTGAATGTGGAGTTGGTGGCATGTGAAACCCGCATGTGGAGCATTCGTTTGTGTGGGATGCTCACCAAGCTTCATTTCAATCCTAGGCACTCAAAGGGCACTAAGCATAGAGTGTGAAAACTGAGTTTCCTTGAGAGCTACTTGGAAGCCTGATGGTGTGTGAAGTTAGTGAACCAAACGGAGTTGTTCTCCCACAAGGACCACTCGGCAGATCCTTCTTCAATATGCCCTTCACCAACATGCAATGTTTCCTTGATTGAATTAGCTCTCACACCAATATTTGCGTCTAGAGCCTTTGCATTGAGGGCTATCTGAAAGCGGCTGTTTGCTGAAGTTGCCTGAGAATGTGGAGTTGGTGGCATGTGAAACCCGCATGTGGAGCATTCGTTTGTGTGGGATGCTCACCAAGCTTCATTTCAGTCCTAGGCACTCAAAGGGCACTAAGCATAGAGTGTGAAAACTGAGTTTCCTTGAGAGCTGCTTGGAAGCCTGATGGTGTGTGAAGTTAGTGAGCCAAATGGAGTTGTTCTCCCACAAGAACCACTTGGCTGATCCTTCTTCAATATGCCCTTCACCAACATGCAGTGTTTCCTTGATTGAATTAGCTCTCACACCAATATTTGCGTCTAGAGCCTTTGCATTGAGGGCTATCTGAAAACGGCTGTGGCGCTGAAGTTGCCTGTGAATGTGGAGTTGGTGGCATGTGAAACCCGCATGTGGAGCATTCGTTTGTGTGGGTTGCTCTACCAGGTTCATTCCTAGATAATTCACTCAAAGGGCAATAAGCATAGAGTGTGAAAACTGAGTTTCCTTGAGAGCTGCTTGGAAGCCTGATGGTGTGTGAAGTTAGTGAGCCAAATGGAGTTGTTCTCCCACAAGAACCACTCGGCTTATGCTTCTTCAATATGCCCTTCACCAACATGCAGTGTTTCCTTGATTGCATTAGCTCTCACACCAATATTTGCGTCTAGAGCCTTTGCATTGAGGGCTATCTGAAAACGGCTGTGGCGCTGAAGTTGCCTGTGAATGTGGAGTTGGTGGCATGTGAAACCCGCATGTGGAGCATTCGTTTGTGTGGGATGCTCACCAAGCTTCATTTCAGTCCAAGGCACTCAAAGGGCACTAAGCATAGAGTGTGAAAACTGAGTTTCCTTGAGAGCTGCTTGGAAGCCTGATGGTGTGTGAACTTAGTGAGCCAAATGGAGTTGTTGTCCCACAAGAACCACTCGGCTTATCCTTCTTCAATATGCCCTTCACCAACATGCAGTGTTTCCTTGATTGAATTAGCTCTCACACCAATATTTGCCTCTAGAGCCTTTGCATTGAGGGCTGTCTGAAAATGGCTTTGGCGCTGAAGTTACCTGAGAATGTGGAGTTGGTGGCATGTGAAACCCGCATGTGGAGCATTCGTTTGTGTGGGATGCTCACCAAGCTTCATTTCAGTCCTAGGCACTCAAAGGGCACTAAGCATAGAGTGTGAAAACTGAGTTTCCTTGAGAGCTGCTTGGAAGCCTGATGGTGTGTGAAGTTAGTGAGCCAAATGGAGTTGTTCTCCCACAAGGACCACTCGGCTGATCCTTCTTCAATATGCCCTTCACCAACATGCAGTGTTTCCTTGATTGAATTAGCTCTCACACCAATATTTGCGTCTAGAGCCTTTGCATTGAGGGCTATCTGAAAACGGCTGTGGCGCTGAAGTTGCCTGTGAATGTGGAGTTGGTGGCATGTGAAACCCGCATGTGGAGCATTCGTTTGTGTGGGATGCTCTACCAGGTTCATTCCTAGATAATTCACTCAAAGGGCAATAAGCATAGAGTGTGAAAACTGAGTTTCCTTGAGAGCTGCTTGGAAGCCTGATGGTGTGTGAAGTTAGTGAGCCAAATGGAGTTGTTCTCCCACAAGAACCACTCGGCTGATCCTTCTTCAATATGCCCTTCACCAACATGCAGTGTTTCCTTGATTGAATTAGCTCTCACACCAATATTTGCGTCTAGAGCCTTTGCATTGAGGGCTATCTGAAAACGGCTGTGGCGCTGAAGTTGCCTGTGAATGTGGAGTTGGTGGCATGTGAAACCCGCATGTGGAGCATTCGTTTGTGTGGGATGCTCACCAAGCTTCATTTCAATCCTAGGCACTCAAAGGGCAATAAGCATAGAGTGTGAAAACTGAGTTTCCTTGAGAGCTACTTGGAAGCCTGATGGTGTGTGAAGTTAGTGAACCAAACGGAGTTGTTCTCCCACAAGGACCACTCGGCAGATCCTTCTTCAATATGCCCTTCACCAACATGCAGTGTTTCCTTGATTGAATTAGCTCTCACACCAATATTTGCGTCTAGAGCCTTTGCATTGAGGGCTATCTGAAAGCGGCTGTTTGCTGAAGTTGCCTGAGAATGTGGAGTTGGTGGCATGTGAAACCCGCATGTGGAGCATTCGTTTGTGTGGGATGCTCACCAAGCTTCATTTCAGTCCTAGGCACTCAAAGGGCACTAAGCATAGAGTGTGAAAACTGAGTTTCCTTGAGAGCTGCTTGGAAGCCTGATGGTGTGTGAAGTTAGTGAGCCAAATGGAGTTGTTCTCCCACAAGGACCACTCGGCTGAACCTTCTTCAATATGCCCTTCACCAACATGCAGTGTTTCCTTGATTGAATTAGCTCTCACACCAATATTTGCGTCTAGAGCCTTTGCATTGAGGGCTATCTGAAAATAGCTGTGGCGCTAAGTTGCCTGTGAATGTGGAGTTGGTGGCATGTGAAACCCGCATGTGGAGCATTCGTTTGTGTGGGATGCTCACCAAGCTTCATTTCAGTCCTAGGCACTCAAAGGGCACTAAGCATAGAGTGTGAAAACTGAGTTTCCTTGAGAGCTGCTTGAAAGCCTGATGGTGTGTGAAGTTAGTGAGCCAAATGGAGTTGTTCTCCCACAAGGACCACTCGGCTGATCCTTCTTCAATATGCCCTTCACCAACATGCAGTGTTTCCTTGATTGAATTAGCTCTCAGACCAACATTTGCGTCTAGAGCCTTTGCATTGAGGGCTGTCTGAAAACGGCTGTGGCGCTGAAGTTGCCTGTGAATGTGGAGTTGGTGGCATGTGAAACCCGCATGTGGAGCATTCTTTTGTGTGGGATGCTCTACCAGGTTCATTCCTAGATAATTCACTCAAAGGGCACTAAGCATAGAGTGTGAAAACTGAGTTTCCTTGAGAGCTGCTTGAAAGCCTGATGGTGTGTGAAGTTAGTGAGCCAAATGGAGTTGTTCTCCCACAAGGACCACTCGGCTGATCCTTCTTCAATATGCCCTTCACCAACATGCAGTGTTTCCTTGATTGAATTAGCTCTCACACCAATATTTGCGTCTAGAGCCTTTGCATTGAGGGCTGTCTGAAAATGGCTGTGGCGCTGAAGTTGCGTGAAAATGTGGAGTTGGTGGCATGTGAAACCCGCATGTGGAGCATTCGTTTGTGTGGGATGCTCACCAAGCTTCATTTCAGTCCTAGGCACTCAAAGGGCACTAAGCATAGAGTGTGAAAACTGAGTTTCCTTGAGAGCTGCTTGGAAGCCTGATGGTGTGTGAAGTTAGTGAGCCAAATGGAGTTGTTCTCCCACAAGGACCACTCGGCTGATCCTTCTTCAATATGCCCTTCACCAACATGCAGTGTTTCCTTGATTGAATTAGCTCTCAGACCAACATTTGCGTCTAGAGCCTTTGCATTGAGGGCTATCTGAAAACGGCTGTGGCGCTGAAGTTGCTTGTGAATGTGGAGTTGGTGGCATGTGAAACCCGCATGTGGAGCATTCGTTTGTGTGGGATGCTCTACCAGGTTTATTCCTAGATAATTCACTCAAAGGGCACTAAGCATAGAGTGTGAAAACTGAGTTTCCTTGAGAGCTGCTTGGAACCCTGATGGTGTGTGAAGTTAGTGAGCCAAATGGAGTTGTTCTCCCACAAGAACCACTTGGCTGATCCTTCTTCAATATGCCCTTCACCAACATGCAGTGTTTCCTTGATTGAATTAGCTCTCACACCAATATTTGCGTCTAGAGCCTTTGCATTGAGGGCTATCTGAAAACGGCTGTGGCGCTGAAGTTGCCTGTGAATGTGGAGTTGGTGGCATGTGAAACCCGCATGTGGAGCATTCGTTTGTGTGGGTTGCTCTACCAGGTTCATTCCTAGATAATTCACTCAAAGGGCACTAAGCATAGAGTGTGAAAACTGAGTTTCCTTGAGAGCTGCTTGGAAGCCTGATGGTGTGTGAAGTTAGTGAGCCAAATGGAGTTGTTCTCCCACAAGAACCACTCGGCTTATCCTTCTTCAATATGCCCTTCACCAACATGCAGTGTTTCCTTGATTGAATTAGCTCTCACACCAATATTTGCGTCTAGAGCCTTTGCATTGAGGGCTATCTGAAAACACCTGTGGCGCAGAAGTTGCGTGAAAATGTGGAGTTGGTGGCATGTGAAACCCGCATGTGGAGCATTCGTTTGTGTGGGATGCTCACCAAGCTTCATTTCAGTCCTAGGCACACAAAGGGCACTAAGCATAGAGTGTGAAAACTGAGTTTCCTTGAGAGCTGCTTGGAAGCCTGATGGTGTGTGAAGTTAGTGAGCCAAATGGAGTTGTTCTCCCACAAGAACCACTCGGCTGATCCTTCTTCAATATGCCCTTCACCAACATGCAGTGTTTCCTTGATTGAATTAGCTCTCACACCAATATTTGCGTCTAGAGCCTTTGCATTGAGGGCTATCTGAAAATGGCTGTGGCGCTGAAGTTGCCTGTGAATGTGGAGTTGGTGGCATGTGAAACCCGCATGTGGAGCATTCGTTTGTGTGGGATGCTCACCAAGCTTCATTTCAATCCTAGGCACTCAAAGGGCACTAAGCATAGAGTGTGAAAACTGAGTTTCCTTGAGAGCTGCTTGGAAGCCTGATGGTGTGTGAAGTTAGTGAACCAAACGGAGTTGTTCTCCCACAAGGACCACTCGGCAGATCCTTCTTCAATATGCCCTTCACCAACATGCAGTGTTTCCTTGATTGAATTAGCTCTCACACCAATATTTGCGTCTAGAGCCTTTGCATTGAGGGCTATCTGAAAGCGGCTGTTTGCTGAAGTTGCCTGAGAATGTGGAGTTGGTGGCATGTGAAACCCGCATGTGGAGCATTCGTTTGTGTGGGATGCTCACCAAGCTTCATTTCAGTCCTAGGCACTCAAAGGGCACTAAGCATAGAGTGTGAAAACTGAGTTTCCTTGAGAGCTGCTTGGAAGCCTGATGGTGTGTGAAGTTAGTGAGCCAAATGGAGTTGTTCTCCCACAAGGACCACTCGGCTGAACCTTCTTCAATATGCCCTTCACCAACATGCAGTGTTTCCTTGATTGAATTAGCTCTCACACCAATATTTGCGTCTAGAGCCTTTGCATTGAGGGCTATCTGAAAATAGCTGTGGCGCTAAGTTGCCTGTGAATGTGGAGTTGGTGGCATGTGAAACCCGCATGTGGAGCATTCGTTTGTGTGGGATGCTCACCAAGCTTCATTTCAGTCCTAGGCACTCAAAGGGCACTAAGCATAGAGTGTGAAAACTGAGTTTCCTTGAGAGCTGCTTGAAAGCCTGATGGTGTGTGAAGTTAGTGAGCCAAATGGAGTTGTTCTCCCACAAGGACCACTCGGCTGATCCTTCTTCAATATGCCCTTCACCAACATGCAGTGTTTCCTTGATTGAATTAGCTCTCACACCAATATTTGCCTCTAGAGCCTTTGCATTGAGGGCTGTCTGAAAATGGCTGTGGCGCTGAAGTTGCGTGAAAATGTGGAGTTGCTGGCATGTGAAACCCGCATGTGGAGCATTCGTTTGTGTGGGATGCTCACCAAGCTTCATTTCAGTCCTAGGCACTCAAAGGGCACTAAGCATAGAGTGTGAAAACTGAGTTTCCTTGAGAGCTGCTTGGAAGCCTGATGGTGTGTGAAGTTAGTGAGCCAAATGGAGTTGTTCTCCCACAAGGACCACTCGGCTGATCCTTCTTCAATATGCCCTTCACCAACATGCAGTGTTTCCTTGATTGAATTAGCTCTCAGACCAACATTTGCGTCTAGAGCCTTTGCATTGAGGGCTATCTGAAAACGGCTGTGGCGCTGAAGTTGCTTGTGAATGTGGAGTTGGTGGCATGTGAAACCCGCATGTGGAGCATTCGTTTGTGTGGGATGCTCTACCAGGTTTATTCCTAGATAATTCACTCAAAGGGCACTAAGCATAGAGTGTGAAAACTGAGTTTCCTTGAGAGCTGCTTGAAAGCCTGATGGTGTGTGAAGTTAGTGAGCCAAATGGAGTTGTTCTCCCACAAGAACCACTTGGCTGATCCTTCTTCAATATGCCCTTCACCAACATGCAGTGTTTCCTTGATTGAATTAGCTCTCACACCAATATTTGCGTCTAGAGCCTTTGCATTGAGGGCTATCTGAAAACGGCTGTGGCGCTGAAGTTGCCTGTGAATGTGGAGTTGGTGGCATGTGAAACCCGCATGTGGAGCATTCGTTTGTGTGGGTTGCTCTACCAGGTTCATTCCTAGATAATTCACTCAAAGGGCAATAAGCATGGAGTGTGAAAACTGAGTTTCCTTGAGAGCTGCTTGGAAGCCTGATGGTGTGTGAAGTTAGTGAGCCAAATGGAGTTGTTCTCCCACAAGAACCACTCGGCTTATCCTTCTTCAATATGCCCTTCACCAACATGCAGTGTTTCCTTGATTGAATTAGCTCTCACACCAATATTTGCGTCTAGAGCCTTTGCATTGAGGGCTATCTGAAAACGGCTGTGGCGCTGAAGTTGCCTGTGAATGTGGAGTTGGTGGCATGTGAAACCCGCATGTGGAGCATTCGTTTGTGTGGGATGCTCACCAAGCTTCATTTCAGTCCTAGGCACTCAAAGGGCACTAAGCATAGATTGTGAAAACTGAGTTTCCTTGAGAGCTGCTTGGAAGCCTGATGGTGTGTGAAGTTAGTGAGCCAAATGGAGTTGTTGTCCCACAAGAACCACTCGGCTGATCCTTCTTCAATATGCCCTTCACCAACATGCAGTGTTTCCTTGATTGAATTAGCTCTCACACCAATATTTGCCTCTAGAGCCTTTGCATTGAGGGCTGTCTGAAAATGGCTTTGGCGCTGAAGTTACCTGAGAATGTGGAGTTGGTGGCATGTGAAACCCGCATGTGGAGCATTTGTTTGTGTGGGATGCTCACCAAGCTTCATTTCAGTCCTAGGCACTCAAAGGGCACTAAGCATAGAGTGTGAAAACTGAGTTTCCTTGAGAGCTGCTTGGAAGCCTGATGGTGTGTGAAGTTAGTGAGCCAAATGGAGTTGTTCTCCCACAAGGACCACCCGGCTGATCCTTCTTCAATATGCCCTTCACCAACATGCAGTGTTTCCTTGATTGAATTAGCTCTCACACCAATATTTGCGTCTAGAGCCTTTGCATTGAGGGCTATCTGAAAAT
Source organism: Ochotona princeps (assembly GCF_030435755.1). NCBI lineage: Eukaryota > Metazoa > Chordata > Mammalia > Lagomorpha > Ochotonidae > Ochotona > Ochotona princeps. The sequence goes on along the minus strand of NW_026696220.1, from coordinate 47,937 downwards.
GGCTGTGGCGCTGAAGTTGCCTGTGAATGTGGAGTTGGTGGCATGTGAAACCCGCATGTGGAGCATTCGTTTGTGTGGGATGCTCTACCAGCTTCATTCCTAGATAATTCACTCAAAGGGCAATAAGCATAGAGTGTGAAAACTGAGTTTCCTTGAGAGCTGCTTGGAAGCCTGATGGTGTGTGAAGTTAGTGAGCCAAATGGAGTTGTTCTCCCACAAGAACCACTTGGCTGATCCTTCTTCAATATGCCCTTCACCAACATGCAGTGTTTCCTTGATTGAATTAGCTCTCACACCAATATTTGCGTCTAGAGCCTTTGCATTGAGGGCTATCTGAAAACGGCTGTGGCGCTGAAGTTGCCTGTGAATGTGGAGTTGGTGGCATGTGAAACACGCATGTGGAGCATTCGTTTGTGTGGGATGCTCACCAAGCTTCATTTCAATCCTAGGCACTCAAAGGGCACTAAGCATAGAGTGTGAAAACTGAGTTTCCTTGAGAGCTACTTGGAAGCCTGATGGTGTGTGAAGTTAGTGAACCAAACGGAGTTGTTCTCCCACAAGGACCACTCGGCAGATCCTTCTTCAATATGCCCTTCACCAACATGCAGTGTTTTCTTGATTGAATTAGCTCTCACACCAATATTTGCGTCTAGAGCCTTTGCATTGAGGGCTATCTGAAAGCGGCTGTTTGCTGAAGTTGCCTGAGAATGTGGAGTTGGTGGCATGTGAAACCCGCATGTGGAGCATTCGTTTGTGTGGGATGCTCACCAAGCTTCATTTCAGTCCTAGGCACTCAAAGGGCACTAAGCATAGAGTGTGAAAACTGAGTTTCCTTGAGAGCTGCTTGAAAGCCTGATGGTGTGTGAAGTTAGTGAGCCAAATGGAGTTGTTCTCCCACAAGGACCACTCGGCTGATCCTTCTTCAATATGCCCTTCACCAACATGCAGTGTTTCCTTGATTGAATTAGCTCTCACACCAATATTTGCGTCTAGAGCCTTTGCATTGAGGGCTATCTGAAAGCGGCTGTTTGCTGAAGTTGCCTGAGAATGTGGAGTTGGTGGCATGTGAAACCCGCATGTGGAGCATTCGTTTGTGTGGGATGCTCACCAAGCTTCATTTCAGTCCTAGGCACTCAAAGGGCACTAAGCATAGAGTGTGAAAACTGAGTTTCCTTGAGAGCTGCTTGGAAGCCTGATGGTGTGTGAAGTTAGTGAGCCAAATGGAGTTGTTCTCCCACAAGGACCACTCGGCTGAACCTTCTTCAATATGCCCTTCACCAACATGCAGTGTTTCCTTGATTGAATTAGCTCTCACACCAATATTTGCGTCTAGAGCCTTTGCATTGAGGGCTATCTGAAAATAGCTGTGGCGCTAAGTTGCCTGTGAATGTGGAGTTGGTGGCATGTGAAACCCGCATGTGGAGCATTCGTTTGTGTGGGATGCTCACCAAGCTTCATTTCAGTCCTAGGCACTCAAAGGGCACTAAGCATAGAGTGTGAAAACTGAGTTTCCTTGAGAGCTGCTTGAAAGCCTGATGGTGTGTGAAGTTAGTGAGCCAAATGGAGTTGTTCTCCCACAAGGACCACTCGGCTGATCCTTCTTCAATATGCCCTTCACCAACATGCAGTGTTTCCTTGATTGAATTAGCTCTCAGACCGACATTTGCGTCTAGAGCCTTTGCATTGAGGGCTGTCTGAAAACGGCTGTGGCGCTGAAGTTGCCTGTGAATGTGGAGTTGGTGGCATGTGAAACCCGCATGTGGAGCATTCTTTTGTGTGGGATGCTCTACCAGATTCATTCCTAGATAATTCACTCAAAGGGCACTAAGCATAGAGTGTGAAAACTGAGTTTCCTTGAGAGCTGCTTGAAAGCCTGATGGTGTGTGAAGTTAGTGAGCCAAATGGAGTTGTTCTCCCACAAGGACCACTCGGCTGATCCTTCTTCAATATGCCCTTCACCAACATGCAGTGTTTCCTTGATTGAATTAGCTCTCACACCAATATTTGCCTCTAGAGCCTTTGCATTGAGGGCTGTCTGAAAATGGCTGTGGCGCTGAAGTTGCGTGAAAATGTGGAGTTGCTGGCATGTGAAACCCGCATGTGGAGCATTCGTTTGTGTGGGATGCTCACCAAGCTTCATTTCAGTCCTAGGCACTCAAAGGGCACTAAGCATAGAGTGTGAAAACTGAGTTTCCTTGAGAGCTGCTTGGAAGCCTGATGGTGTGTGAAGTTAGTGAGCCAAATGGAGTTGTTCTCCCACAAGGACCACTCGGCTGATCCTTCTTCAATATGCCCTTCACCAACATGCAGTGTTTCCTTGATTGAATTAGCTCTCAGACCAACATTTGCGTCTAGAGCCTTTGCATTGAGGGCTATCTGAAAACGGCTGTGGCGCTGAAGTTGCTTGTGAATGTGGAGTTGGTGGCATGTGAAACCCGCATGTGGAGCATTCGTTTGTGTGGGATGCTCTACCAGGTTTATTCCTAGATAATTCACTCAAAGGGCACTAAGCATAGAGTGTGAAAACTGAGTTTCCTTGAGAGCTGCTTGAAAGCCTGATGGTGTGTGAAGTTAGTGAGCCAAATGGAGTTGTTCTCCCACAAGAACCACTTGGCTGATCCTTCTTCAATATGCCCTTCACCAACATGCAGTGTTTCCTTGATTGAATTAGCTCTCACACCAATATTTGCGTCTAGAGCCTTTGCATTGAGGGCTATCTGAAAACGGCTGTGGCGCTGAAGTTGCCTGTGAATGTGGAGTTGGTGGCATGTGAAACCCGCATGTGGAGCATTCGTTTGTGTGGGTTGCTCTACCAGGTTCATTCCTAGATAATTCACTCAAAGGGCAATAAGCATGGAGTGTGAAAACTGAGTTTCCTTGAGAGCTGCTTGGAAGCCTGATGGTGTGTGAAGTTAGTGAGCCAAATGGAGTTGTTCTCCCACAAGAACCACTCGGCTTATCCTTCTTCAATATGCCCTTCACCAACATGCAGTGTTTCCTTGATTGAATTAGCTCTCACACCAATATTTGCGTCTAGAGCCTTTGCATTGAGGGCTATCTGAAAACGGCTGTGGCGCTGAAGTTGCCTGTGAATGTGGAGTTGGTGGCATGTGAAACCCGCATGTGGAGCATTCGTTTGTGTGGGATGCTCACCAAGCTTCATTTCAGTCCTAGGCACTCAAAGGGCACTAAGCATAGATTGTGAAAACTGAGTTTCCTTGAGAGCTGCTTGGAAGCCTGATGGTGTGTGAAGTTAGTGAGCCAAATGGAGTTGTTGTCCCACAAGAACCACTCGGCTGATCCTTCTTCAATATGCCCTTCACCAACATGCAGTGTTTCCTTGATTGAATTAGCTCTCACACCAATATTTGCCTCTAGAGCCTTTGCATTGAGGGCTGTCTGAAAATGGCTTTGGCGCTGAAGTTACCTGAGAATGTGGAGTTGGTGGCATGTGAAACCCGCATGTGGAGCATTTGTTTGTGTGGGATGCTCACCAAGCTTCATTTCAGTCCTAGGCACTCAAAGGGCACTAAGCATAGAGTGTGAAAACTGAGTTTCCTTGAGAGCTGCTTGGAAGCCTGATGGTGTGTGAAGTTAGTGAGCCAAATGGAGTTGTTCTCCCACAAGGACCACCCGGCTGATCCTTCTTCAATATGCCCTTCACCAACATGCAGTGTTTCCTTGATTGAATTAGCTCTCACACCAATATTTGCGTCTAGAGCCTTTGCATTGAGGGCTATCTGAAAATGGCTGTGGCGCTGAAGTTTCCTGTGAATGTGGAGTTGGTGGCATGTGAAACCCGCATGTGGAGCATTCGTTTGTGTGGGATGCTCTACCAGCTTCATTCCTAGATAATTCACTCAAAGGGCAATAAGCATAGAGTGTGAAAACTGAGTTTCCTTGAGAGCTGCTTGGAAGCCTGATGGTGTGTGAAGTTAGTGAGCCAAATGGAGTTGTTCTCCCACAAGAACCACTTGGCTGATCCTTCTTCAATATGCCCTTCACCAACATGCAGTGTTTCCTTGATTGAATTAGCTCTCACACCAATATTTGCGTCTAGAGCCTTTGCATTGAGGGCTATCTGAAAACGGCTGTGGCGCTGAAGTTGCCTGTGAATGTGGAGTTGGTGGCATGTGAAACACGCATGTGGAGCATTCGTTTGTGTGGGATGCTCACCAAGCTTCATTTCAGTCATAGGCACTCAAAGGGCACTAAGCATAGAGTGTGAAAACTGAGTTTCCTTGAGAGCTACTTGGAAGCCTGATGGTGTGTGAAGTTAGTGAACCAAACGGAGTTGTTGTCCCACAAGGACCACTCGGCAGATCCTTCTTCAATATGCCCTTCACCAACATGCAGTGTTTCCTTGATTGAATTAGCTCTCACACCAATATTTGCGTCTAGAGCCTTTGCATTGAGGGCTATCTGAAAGCGGCTGTTTGCTGAAGTTGCCTGAGAATGTGGAGTTGGTGGCATGTGAAACCCGCATGTGGAGCATTCGTTTGTGTGGGATGCTCACCAAGCTTCATTTCAGTCCTAGGCACTCAAAGGGCACTAAGCATAGAGTGTGAAAACTGAGTTTCCTTGAGAGCTGCTTGAAAGCCTGATGGTGTGTGAAGTTAGTGAGCCAAATGGAGTTGTTCTCCCACAAGGACCACTCGGCTGATCCTTCTTCAATATGCCCTTCACCAACATGCAGTGTTTCCTTGATTGAATTAGCTCTCACACCAATATTTGCGTCTAGAGCCTTTGCATTGAGGGCTATCTGAAAACGGCTGTGGCGCTGAAGTTGCCTGTGAATGTGGAGTTGGTGGCATGTGAAACCCGCATGTGGAGCATTCGTTTGTGTGGGATGCTCTACCAGGTTCATTCCTAGATAATTCACTCAAAGGGCAATAAGCATAGAGTGTGAAAACTGAGTTTCCTTGAGAGCTGCTTGGAAGCCTGATGGTGTGTGAAGTTAGTGAGCCAAATGGAGTTGTTGTCCCACAAGAACCACTCGGCTGATCCTTCTTCAATATGCCCTTCACCAACATGCAGTGTTTCCTTGATTGAATTAGCTCTCACACCAATATTTGCCTCTAGAGCCTTTGCATTGAGGGCTGTCTGAAAATGGCTTTGGCGCTGAAGTTACCTGAGAATGTGGAGTTGGTGGCATGTGAAACCCGCATGTGGAGCATTTGTTTGTGTGGGATGCTCACCAAGCTTCATTTCAGTCCTAGGCACTCAAAGGGCACTAAGCATAGAGTGTGAAAACTGAGTTTCCTTGAGAGCTGCTTGGAAGCCTGATGGTGTGTGAAGTTAGTGAGCCAAATGGAGTTGTTCTCCCACAAGGACCACCCGGCTGATCCTTCTTCAATATGCCCTTCACCAACATGCAGTGTTTCCTTGATTGAATTAGCTCTCACACCAATATTTGCGTCTAGAGCCTTTGCATTGAGGGCTATCTGAAAATGGCTGTGGCGCTGAAGTTGCCTGTGAATGTGGAGTTGGTGGCATGTGAAACCCGCATGTGGAGCATTCGTTTGTGTGGGATGCTCTACCAGCTTCATTCCTAGATAATTCACTCAAAGGGCAATAAGCATAGAGTGTGAAAACTGAGTTTCCTTGAGAGCTGCTTGGAAGCCTGATGGTGTGTGAAGTTAGTGAGCCAAATGGAGTTGTTCTCCCACAAGAACCACTTGGCTGATCCTTCTTCAATATGCCCTTCACCAACATGCAGTGTTTCCTTGATTGAATTAGCTCTCACACCAATATTTGCGTCTAGAGCCTTTGCATTGAGGGCTATCTGAAAACGGCTGTGGCGCTGAAGTTGCCTGTGAATGTGGAGTTGGTGGCATGTGAAACACGCATGTGGAGCATTCGTTTGTGTGGGATGCTCACCAAGCTTCATTTCAATCCTAGGCACTCAAAGGGCACTAAGCATAGAGTGTGAAAACTGAGTTTCCTTGAGAGCTACTTGGAAGCCTGATGGTGTGTGAAGTTAGTGAACCAAACGGAGTTGTTCTCCCACAAGGACCACTCGGCAGATCCTTCTTCAATATGCCCTTCACCAACATGCAGTGTTTCCTTGATTGAATTAGCTCTCACACCAATATTTGCGTTCTAGAGCCTTTGCATTGAGGGGCTATCTGAAAGCGGCTGTTTGCTGAAGTTGCCTGAGAATGTGGAGTTGGTGGGCATGTGAAACCCGCATGTGGAGCATTCGTTTGTGTGGGATGCTCACCAGCTTCATTTCAGTCCTAGGCACTCAAAGGGCACTAAGCATAGAGTGTGAAAACTGAGTTTCCTTGAGAGCTGCTTGAAAGCCTGATGGTGTGTGAAGTTAGTGAGCCAAAATGGAGTTGTTCTCCCACAAGGACCACTCGGCTGATCCTTCTTCAATATGCCCTTCACCAACATGCCAGTGTTTCCTTGTATTGAATTAGCTCTCACAACAATATTTGCGTCTAGAGCCTTTGCATTGAGGGCTATCTGAAAACGGCTGTGGCGCTGAAGTTGCCTGTTGAATGTGGAGTTGGTGGCATGTGAAACCCGCATGTGGAGCATTCGTTTGTGTGGGATGCTCTACCAGGTTCATTCCTAGATAATTCACTCAAAGGGCAATAAGCATAGAGTGTGAAAACTGAGTTTCCTTGAGAGCTGCTTGGAAGCCTGATGGTGTGTGAAGTTAGTGAGCCAAATGGAGTTGTTCTCCCACAAGAACCACTCGGCTTATCCTTCTTCAATATGCCCTTCACCAACATGCAGTGTTTCCTTGATTGAATTAGCTCTCACACCAATATTTGCGTCTAGAGCCTTTGCATTGAGGGCTGTCTGAAAATGGCTTTGGCGCTGAAGTTACCTGAGAATGTGGAGTTGGTGGCATGTGAAACCCGCATGTGGAGCATTCGTTTGTGTGGGATGCTCACCAAGCTTCATTTCAGTCCTAGGCACTCAAAGGGCACTAAGCATAGAGTGTGAAAACTGAGTTTCCTTGAGAGCTGCTTGGAAGCCTGATGGTGTGTGAAGTTAGTGAGCCAAATGGAGTTGTTCTCCCACAAGAACCACTCGGCTTATCCTTCTTCAATATGCCCTTCACAACATGCAGTGTTTCCTTGATTGAATTAGCTCTCACACCAATATTTGCGTCTAGAGCCTTTGCATTGAGGGCTATCTGAAAACGGCTGTGGCGCTGAAGTTTCCTGTGAATGTGGAGTTGGTGGCATGTGAAACCCGCATGTGGAGCATTCGTTTTGTGTGGGATGCTCTACCAGGTTCATTCCTAGATAATTCACTCAAAGGGCACTAAGCATAGAGTGTAAAAACTGAGTTTCCTTGAGAGCTGCTTGGAAGCCTGATGGTGTGTGAAGTTAGTGAGCCAAATGGAGTTGGTTCTCCCACAAGAACCACTCGGCTAATCCTTCTTCAATATGCCCTTCACCAACATGCAGTGTTTCCTTGATTGAATTAGCTCTCACACCAATATTTGCATCTAGAGCCTTTGCATTGAGGGCTATCTGAAAACGGCTGTGGCGCTGAAGTTGCCTGTGAATGTGGAGTTGGTGGCATGTGAAACCCGCATGTGGAGCATTCTTTTGTGTGGGATGCTCACCAAGCTTCATTTCAATCCTAGGCACTCAAAGGGCACTAAGCATAGAGTGTGAAAACTGAGTTTCCTTGAGAGCTGCTTGAAGCCTGATGGTGTGTGAAGTTAGTGAACCAAACGGAGTTGTTCTCCCACAAGGACCACTCGGCTGACCCTTCTTCAATATGCCCTTCACCAACATGCAGTGTTTCCTTGATTGAATTAGCTCTCACACCAATATTTGCGTCTAGAGCCTTTGCATTGAGGGCTATCTGAAAGCGGCTGTTTGCTGAAGTTGCCTGAGAATGTGGAGTTGGTGGCATGTGAAACCCGCATGTGGAGCATTCGTTTGTGTGGGATGCTCACCAAGCTTCATTTCAGTCCTAGGCACTCAAAGGGCACTAAGCATAGAGTGTGAAAACTGAGTTTCCTTGAGAGCTGCTTGGAAGCCTGATGGTGTGTGAAGTTAGTGAGCCAAATGGAGTTGTTCTCCCACAAGGACCACTCCGGCTGAACCTTCTTCAATATGCCCTCACCAACATGCAGTGTTTCCTTGATTGAATTAGCTCTCACACCAATATTTGCGTCTAGAGCCTTTGCATTGAGGGCTATCTGAAAATAGCTGTGGCGCTGAAGTTGCCTGTGAATGTGGAGTTGGTGGCATGTGAAACCCGCATGTGGAGCATTCGTTTGTGTGGGATGCTCACCAAGCTTCATTTCAGTCCTAGGCACTCAAAGGGCACTAAGCATAGAGTGTTAAAACTGAGTTTCCTTGAGAGCTGCTTGGAAGCCTGATGGTGTGTGAAGTTAGTGAGCCAAATGGAGTTGTTCTCCCACAAGAACCACTTGGGTTGATCCTTCTTCAATGTGCCCTTCACCAACATGCAGTGTTTCCTTGATTGAATTAGCTCTCACACAAATATTTGCCTCTAGAGCCTTTGCATTGAGGGCTATCTGAAAATAGCTGTGGCGATGAAGTTACCTGAGAATGTGGAGTTGGTGGCATGTGAAACCCCCCATGTGGAGCATTCGTTAGTGTGGGATGCTCATCAAGCTTCATTTCAGTCCTAGGCACTCAAAGGGCACTAAGCATAGAGTGTGAAAACTGAGTTTCCTTGAGAGCTGCTTGGAAGCCTGATGGTGTGTGAAGTTAGTGAGCCAAATGGAGTTGTTCTCCCACAAGGACCACTCGGCTGATCCTTCTTCAATATGCCCTTCACCAACATGCAGTGTTTCCTTGATTGAATTAGCTCTCAGACCGACATTTGCGTCTAGAGCCTTTGCATTGAGGGCTATCTGAAAACGGCTGTGGCGCTGAAGTTGCCTGAGAATGTGGAGTTGGTGGCATGTGAAACCCGCATGTGGAGGCATTCGTTTGTGTGGGATGCCTCTACCAGGTTCATTCCTAGATAATTCACTCAAAGGGCACTAAGCATAGAGTGTGAAAACTGAGTTTCCTTGAGAGCTGCTTGGAAGCCTGATGGTGTTTGAAGTTAGTGAGCCAAATGGAGTTGTTCTCCCACAAGGACCACTCGGCTGATCCTTCTTCAATATGCCCTTCACCAACATGCAGTGTTTCCTTGATTGAATTAGCTCTCAGACCAACATTTGCGTCTAGAGCCTTTGCATTGAGGGCTATCTGAAAACGGCTGTGGCGCTGAAGTTGCCTGTGAATTTGGAGTTGGTGGCATGTGAAACCCGCATGTGGAGCATTCGTTTGTGTGGGATGCTCCTACCAGGTTCATTCCTAGATAATTCACTCAAAGGGCAATAAGCATAGAGTGTGAAAACTGAGTTTCCTTGAGAGCTGCTTGGAAGCCTGATGGTGTGTGAAGTTAGTGAGCCAAATGGAGTTGTTCTCCCACAAGAACCACTTGGCTGATCCTTCTTCAATATGCCCTTCACCAACATGCAGTGTTTCCTTGATTGAATTAGCTCTCACACCAATATTTGCGTCTAGAGCCTTTGCATTGAGGGCTATCTGAAAATAGCTGTGGCGCTGAAGTTGCCTGTGAATGTGGAGTTGGTGGCATGTGAAACCCGCATGTGGAGCATTCTTTTGTGTGGGATGCTCACCAAGCTTCATTTCAATCCTAGGCACTCAAAGGGCACTAAGCATAGAGTGTGAAAACTGAGTTTCCTTGAGAGCTGCTTGGAAGCCTGATGGTGTGTGAAGTTAGTGAACCAAACGGAGTTGTTCTCCCACAAGGACCACTCGGCTGATCCTTCTTCAATATGCCCTTCACCAACATGCAGTGTTTCCTTGATTGAATTAGCTCTCACTCCAATATTTGCGTCTAGAGCCTTTGCATTGAGGGCTATCTGAAAGCGTCTGTTTGCTGAAGTTGCCTGAGAATGTGGAGTTGGTGGCATGTGAAACCCGCATGTGGAGCATTCGTTTGTGTGGGATGCTCACCAAGCTTCATTTCAGTCCTAGGCACTCAAAGGGCACTAAGCATAGAGTGTGAAAACTGAGTTTCCTTGAGAGCTGCTTGGAAGCCTGATGGTGTGTGAAGTTAGTGAGCCAAATGGAGTTGTTCTCCCACAAGGACCACTCGGCTGAACCTTCTTCAATATGCCCTTCACCAACATGCAGTGTTTCCTTGATTGAATTAGCTCTCACACCAATATTTGCGTCTAGAGCCTTTGCATTGAGGGCTATCTGAAAATAGCTGTGGCGCTGAAGTTGCCTGTGAATGTGGAGTTGGTGGCATGTGAAACCCGCATGTGGAGCATTCGTTTGTGTGGGATGCTCACCAAGCTTCATTTCAGTCCTAGGCACTCAAAGGGCACTAAGCATAGAGTGTGAAAACTGAGTTTCCTTGAGAGCTGCTTGGAAGCCTGATGGTGTGTGAAGTTAGTGAGCCAAATGGAGTTGTTCTCCCACAAGAACCAATTGGTTGATCCTTCTTCAATGTGCCCTTCAGCAACATGCAGTGTTTCCTTGATTGAATTAGCTCTCACACCAATATTTGCCTCTAGAGCCTTTGCATTGAGGGCTGTCTGAAAATGGCTGTGGCGCTGAAGTTACCTGAGAATGTGGAGTTGGTGGCATGTGAAACCCCCATGTGGAGCATTCGTTTGTGTGGGATGCTCATCAAGCTTCATTTCAGTCCTAGGCACTCAAAGGGCACTAAGCATAGAGTGTGAAAACTGAGTTTCCTTGAGAGCTGCTTGAAAGCCTGATGGTGTGTGAAGTTAGTGAGCCAAATGGAGTTGTTCTCCCACAAGGACCACTCGGCTGATCCTTCTTCAATATGCCCTTCACCAACATGCAGTGTTTCCTTGATTGAATTAGCTCTCAGACCGACATTTGCGTCTAGAGCCTTTGCATTGAGGGCTATCTGAAAACGGCTGTGGCGCTGAAGTTGCCTGTGAATGTGGAGTTGGTGGCATGTGAAACCCGCATGTGGAGCATTCGTTTGTGTGGGATGCTCTACCAGGTTCATTCCTAGATAATTCACTCAAAGGGCACTAAGCATAGAGTGTGAAAACTGAGTTTCCTTGAGAGCTGCTTGGAAGCCTGATGGTGTGTGAAGTTAGTGAGCCAAATGGAGTTGTTCTCCCACAAGAACCACTTGGCTGATCCTTCTTCAATATGCCCTTCACCAACATGCAGTGTTTCCTTGATTGAATTAGCTCTCACACAAATATTTGCGTCTAGAGCCTTTGCATTGAGGGCTATCTGAAAATAGCTGTGGCGCTGAAGTTGCCTGTGAATGTGGAGTTGGTGGCATGTGAAACCCGCATGTAGAGCATTCGTTTGTGTGGGTTGCTCTACCAGGTTCATTCCTAGATAATTCACTCAAAGGGCAATAAGCATAGAGTGTGAAAACTGAGTTTCCTTGAGAGCTGCTTGGAAGCCTGATGGTGTGTGAAGTTAGTGAGCCAAATGGAGTTGTTCTCCCACAAGAACCACCCGGCTTATCCTTCTTCAATATGCCCTTCACCAACATGCAGTGTTTCCTTGATTGAATTAGCTCTCACACCAATATTTGCCTCTAGAGCCTTTGCATTGAGGGCTGTCTGAAAACAGCTGTGGCGCTGAAGTTGCCTGTGAATGTGGAGTTGGTGGCATGTGAAACCCGCATGTGGAGCATTCGTTTGTGTGGGATGCTCACCAAGCTTCATTTCAGTCCTAGGCACTCAAAGGGCACTAAGCTTAGAGTGTGAAAACTGAGTTTCCTTGAGAGCTGCTTGGAAGCCTGATGGTGTGTGAAGTTAGTGAGCCAAATGGAGTTGTTCTCCCACAAGGACCACTCGGCTGATCCTTCTTCAATATGCCCTTCACCAACATGCAGTGTTTCCTTGATTGAATTAGCTCTCAGACCAACATTTGTGCCTAGAGCCTTTGCATTGAGGGCTATCTGAAAACGGCTGTGGCGCTGAAGTTGCCTGTGAATGTGGAGTTGGTGGCATGTGAAACCCGCATGTGGAGCATTCGTTTGTGTGGGATGCTCTACCAGGTTCATTAATAGATAATGCACTCAAAGGGCACTAAGCATAGAGTGTGAAAACTGAGTTTCCTTGAGAGCTGCTTGGAAGCCTGATGGTGTGTGAAGTTAGTGAGCCAAATGGAGTTGTTCTCCCACAAGAACCACTTGGCTGATCCTTCTTCAATATGCCCTTCACCAACATGCAGTGTTTCCTTGATTGAATTAGCTCTCACACCAATATTTGCGTCTAGAGCCTTTGCATTGAGGGCTATCTGAAAACGGCTGTGGCGCTGAAGTTGCCTGTGAATGTGGAGTTGGTGGCATGTGAAACCCGCATGTGGAGCATTCGTTTGTGTGGGTCTCTACCAGGTTCATTCCTAGATAATTCACTCAAAGGGCAATAAGCATAGAGTGTGAAAACTGAGTTTCCTTGAGAGCTGCTTGGAAGCCTGATGGTGTGTGAAGTTAGTGAGCCAAATGGAGTTGTTCTCCCACAAGAACCACTCGGCTTATCCTTCTTCAATATGCCCTTCACCAACATGCAGTGTTTCCTTGATTGAATTAGCTCTCACACCAATATTTGCGTCTACATCCTTTGCATTGAAGGCTATCTGAAAACGGCTGTGGCGCTGAAGTTGCCTGTGAATGTGGAGTTGGTGGCATGTGAAACCCGCATGTGGAGCATTCGTTTGTGTGGGATGCTCACCAAGCTTCATTTCAGTCCTAGGCACTCAAAGGGCACTAAGCATAGAGTGTGAAAACTGAGTTTCCTTGAGAGCTGCTTGGAAGCCTGATGGTGTGTGGAGTTAGTGAGCCAAATGGAGTTGTTCTCCCACAAGGACCACTCGGCTGAACCTTCTTCAATATGCCCTTCAGCAACATGCAGTGTTTCCTTGATTGAATTAGCTCTCACACCAATATTTGCGTCTAGAGCCTTTGCATTGAGGGCTATCTGAAAATGGCTGTGGCGCTGAAGTTGCCTGTGAATGTGGAGTTGGTGGCATGTGAAACCCGCATGTGGAGCATTCGTTTGTGTGGGAGGCTCACCAAGCTTCATTTCAATCCTAGGCACTCAAAAGGCACTAAGCATAGAGTGTGAAAACTGAGTTTCCTTGAGAGCTGCTTGGAAGCCTGATGGTGTGTGAAGTTAGTGAGCCAAATGGAGTTGTTCTCCCACAAGAACCACTCGGCTTATTCTTCTTCCATATGCCCTTCACCAACATGCAGTGTTTCCTTGATTGAATTAGCTCAGACCGACATTTGCGTCTAGAGCCTTTGCATTGAGGGCTATCTGAAAACGGCTGTGGCGCTGAAGTTGCCTGTGAATGTGGAGTTGGTGGCATGTGAAACCCGCATGTGGAACATTCGTTTGTGTGGGATGCTCTACCAGGTACATTCCTAGATAATTCACTCAAAGGGCAATAAGCATAGAGTGTGAAAACTGAGTTTCCTTGAGAGCTGCTTGGAAGCCTGATGGTGTGTGAAGTTAGTGAGCCAAATGGAGTTGTTCTCCCACAAGAACCACTCGGCTGATCCTTCTTCAATATGCCCTTCACCAACATGCAGTGTTTCCTTGATTGAATTAGCTCTCACACCAATATTTGCCTCTAGAGCCTTTGCATTGAGGGCTATCTGAAAGCGGCTGTGGCGCTGAAGTTGCCTGTGAATGTGGAGTTGGTGGCATGTGAAACCCGCATGTGGAGCATTCGTTTGTGTGGGATGCTCACCAAGCTTCATTTCAGTCCTAGGCACTCAAAGGGCACTAAGCTTAGAGTGTGAAAACTGAGTTTCCTTGAGAGCTGCTTGGAAGCCTGATGGTGTGTGAAGTTAGTGAGCCAAATGGAGTTGTTCTCCCACAAGGACCACTCGGCTGATCCTTCTTCAATATGCCCTTCACCAACATGCAGTGTTTCCTTGATTGAATTAGCTCTCAGACCAACATTTGTGCCTAGAGCCTTTGCATTGAGGGCTATCTGAAAACGGCTGTGGCGCTGAAGTTGCCTGTGAATGTGGAGTTGGTGGCATGTGAAACCCGCATGTGGAGCATTCGTTTGTGTGGGTCTCTACCAGGTTCATTCCTAGATAATTCACTCAAAGGGCAATAAGCATAGAGTGTGAAAACTGAGTTTCCTTGAGAGCTGCTTGGAAGCCTGATGGTGTGTGAAGTTAGTGAGCCAAATGGAGTTGTTCTCCCACAAGAACCACTCGGCTTATCCTTCTTCAATATGCCCTTCACCAACATGCAGTGTTTCCTTGATTGAATTAGCTCTCACACCAATATTTGCGTCTACATCCTTTGCATTGAAGGCTATCTGAAAACGGCTGTGGCGCTGAAGTTGCCTGTGAATGTGGAGTTGGTGGCATGTGAAACCCGCATGTGGAGCATTCGTTTGTGTGGGATGCTCACCAAGCTTCATTTCAGTCCTAGGCACTCAAAGGGCACTAAGCATAGAGTGTGAAAACTGAGTTTCCTTGAGAGCTGCTTGGAAGCCTGATGGTGTGTGAAGTTAGTGAGCCAAATGGAGTTGTTCTCCCACAAGGACCACTCGGCTGAACCTTCTTCAATATGCCCTTCACCAACATGCAGTGTTTCCTTGATTGAATTAGCTCTCACACCAATATTTGCGTCTAGAGCCTTTGCATTGAGGGCTATCTGAAAACGGCTGTGGCGCTGAAGTTGCCTGTGAATGTGGAGTTGGTGGCATGTGAAACCCGCATGAGGAGCATTCGTTTGTGTGGGAGGCTCACCAAGCTTCATTTCAGTCCTAGGCACTCAAAAGGCACTAAGCATAGAGTGTGAAAACTGAGTTTCCTTGAGAGCTGCTTGGAAGCCTGATGGTGTGTGAAGTTAGTGAGCCAAATGGAGTTGTTCTCCCACAAGAACCACTCGGCTTATCCTTCTTCAATATGCCCTTCACCAACATGCAGTGTTTCCTTGATTGAATTAGCTCTCACACCAATATTTGCGTCTAGAGCCTTTGCATTGAGGGCTGTCTGAAAATGGCTGTGGCGCTGAAGTTGCCTGTGAATGTGGAGTTGGTGGCATGTGAAACCCGCATGTGGAACATTCGTTTGTGTGGGATGCTCTACCAGGTACATTCCTAGATAATTCACTCAAAGGGCACTAAGCATAGAGTGTGAAAACTGAGTTTCCTTGAGAGCTGCTTGGAGCCTGATGGTGTGTGAAGTTAGTGAGCCAAATGGAGTTGTTCTCCCACAAGAACCACTCGGCTGATCCTTCTTCAATATGCCCTTCACCAACATGCAGTGTTTCCTTGATTGAATTAGCTCTCACACCAATATTTGTGTCTAGAGCCTTTGCATTGAGGGCTATCTGAAAGCGGCTGTGGCGCTGAAGTTGCCTGTGAATGTGGAGTTGGTGGCATGTGAAACCCGCATGTGGAGCATTCGTTTGTGTGGGATGCTCACCAAGCTTCATTTCAGTCCTAGGCACTCAAAGGGCACTAAGCATAGAGTGTGAAAACTGAGTTTCCTTGAGAGCTGCTTGGAAGCCTGATGGTGTGTGAAGTTAGTGAGCCAAATGGAGTTGTTCTCCCACAAGAACCACTCGGCTTATCCTCCTTCAATATGCCCTTCACCAACATGCAGTGTTTCCTTGATTGAATTAGCTCTCACACCAATATTTGCGTCTAGAGCCTTTGCATTGAGGGCTGTCTGAAAGCGACTGTTCGCTGAAGTTGCCTGTGAATGTGGAGTTGGTGGCATGTGAAACCCCCATGTGGAGCATTCGTTTGTGTGGGTCTCTACCAGGTTCATTCCTAGATAATTCACTCAAAGGGCAATAAGCATAGAGTGTGAAAACTGAGTTTCCTTGAGAGCTGCTTGGAAGCCTGATGGTGTGTGAAGTTAGTGAGCCAAATGGAGTTGTTCTCCCACAAGAACCACTCGGCTGATCCTTCTTCAATATGCCCTTCACCAACATGCAGTGTTTCCTTGATTGAATTAGCTCTCACACCAATATTTGCCTCTAGAGCCTTTGCATTGAGGGCTGTCTGAAAATGGCTTTGGCGCAGAAGTTGCGTGAAAATGTGGAGTTGGTGGCATGTGAAACCCGCATGTGGAGCATTCGTTTGTGTGGGATGCTCACCAAGCTTCATTTCAGTCCTAGGCACTCAAAGGGCACTAAGCATAGAGTGTGAAAACTGAGTTTCCTTGAGAGCTGCTTGGAAGCCTGATGGTGTGTGAAGTTAGTGAGCCAAATGGAGTTGTTCTCCCACAAGGACCACTCGGCTGAACCTTCTTCAATATGCCCTTCACCAACATGCAGTGTTTCCTTGATTGAATTAGCTCTCACACCAATATTTGCCTCTAGAGCCTTTGCATTGAGGGCTGTCTGAAAATGGCTGTGGCGCTGAAGTTACCTGAGAATGTGGAGTTGGTGGCATGTGAAACCCGCATGTGGAGCATTCGTTTGTGTGGGATGCTCACCAAGCTTCATTTCAGTCCTAGGCACTCAAAGGGCACTAAGCATAGAGTGTGAAAACTGAGTTTCCTTGAGAGCTGCTTGAAAGCCTGATGGTGTGTGAAGTTAGTGAGCCAAATGGAGTTGTTCTCCCACAAGAACCACTCGGCTGATCCTTCTTCAATATGCCCTTCACCAACATGCAGTGTTTCCTTGATTGAATTAGCTCTCACACCAATATTTGCGTCTAGAGCCTTTGCATTGAGGGCTATCTGCAAACGGCTGTGGCGCTGAAGTTGCCTGTGAATGTGGAGTTGGTGGCATGTGAAACCCGCATGTGGAGCATTCGTTTGTGTGGGAAGCTCTACCAGATTCATTCCTAGATAATGCACTAAAAGGGCATTAAGCATAGAGTGTGAAAACTGAGTTTCCTTGAGAGCTGCTTGGAAGCCTGATGGTGTGTGAAGTTAGTGAGCCAAATGGAGTTATTCTCCCACAAGAACCACTCGGCTTATCCTTCTTCAATATGTCCTTCACCAACATGCAGTGTTTCCTTGATTGAATTAGCTCTCACACCAATATTTGCGTCTGGAGGCTTTGCATTGAGGGCTATCTGAAAACGGCTGTGGCGCAGAAGTTGCGTGAAAATGTGGAGTTGGTGGCATGTGAAACCCGCATGTGGAGCATTCGTTTGTGTGGGATGCTCTACCAGGTTCATTCCTAGATAATGCACTCAAAGGGCACTAAGCATAGAGTGTGAAAACTGAGTTTCCTTGAGAGCTGCTTGGAGCCTGATGGTGTGTGAAGTTAGTGAGCCAAATGGAGTTGTTCTCCCACAAGAACCACTCGGCTGATCCTTCTTCAATATGCCCTTCACCAACATGCAGTGTTTCCTTGATTGAATTAGCTCTCACACCAATATTTGCGTCTAGAGCCTTTGCATTGAGGGCTGTCTGAAAATGGCTGTGGCGCTGAAGTTGCCTGTGAATGTGGAGTTGGTGGCATGTGAAACCCGCATGTGGAGCATTCGTTTGTGTGGGATGCTCACCAAGCTTCATTTCAGTCCTAGGCACTCAAAGGGCACTAAGCTTAGAGTGTGAAAACTGAGTTTCCTTGAGAGCTGCTTGGAAGCCTGATGGTGTGTGAAGTTAGTGAGCCAAATGGAGTTGTTCTCCCACAAGGACCACTCGGCTGATCCTTCTTCAATATGCCCTTCACCAACATGCAGTGTTTCCTTGATTGAATTAGCTCTCAGACCAACATTTGTGCCTAGAGCCTTTGCATTGAAGGCTATCTGAAAACGGCTGTGGCGCTGAAGTTGCCTGAGAATGTGGAGTTGGTGGCATGTGAAACCCGCATGTGGAGCATTCGTTTGTGTGGGATGCTCTACCAGGTTCATTCCTAGATAATGCACTCAAAGGGCACTAAGCATAGAGTGTGAAAACTGAGTTTCCTTGAGAGCTGCTTGGAAGCCTGATGGTGTGTGAAGTTAGTGAGCCAAATGGAGTTGTTCTCCCACAAGAACCACTTGGCTGATCCTTCTTCAATATGCCCTTCACCAACATGCAGTGTTTCCTTGATTGAATTAGCTCTCACACCAATATTTGCGTCTAGAGCCTTTGCATTGAGGGCTATCTGAAAACGGCTGTGGCGCTGAAGTTGCCTGTGAATGTGGAGTTGGTGGCATGTGAAACCCGCATGTGGAGCATTCGTTTGTGTGGGTCTCTACCAGGTTCATTCCTAGATAATTCACTCAAAGGGCAATAAGCATAGAGTGTGAAAACTGAGTTTCCTTGAGAGCTGCTTGGAAGCCTGATGGTGTGTGAAGTTAGTGAGCCAAATGGAGTTGTTCTCCCACAAGAACCACTCGGCTTATCCTTCTTCAATATGCCCTTCACCAACATGCAGTGTTTCCTTGATTGAATTAGCTCTCACACCAATATTTGCGTCTACATCCTTTGCATTGAAGGCTATCTGAAAACGGCTGTGGCGCTGAAGTTGCCTGTGAATGTGGAGTTGGTGGCATGTGAAACCCGCATGTGGAGCATTCGTTTGTGTGGGATGCTCACCAAGCTTCATTTCAGTCCTAGGCACTCAAAGGGCACTAAGCATAGAGTGTGAAAACTGAGTTTCCTTGAGAGCTGCTTGGAAGCCTGATGGTGTGTGAAGTTAGTGAGCCAAATGGAGTTGTTCTCCCACAAGGACCACTCGGCTGAACCTTCTTCAATATGCCCTTCACCAACATGCAGTGTTTCCTTGATTGAATTAGCTCTCACACCAATATTTGCGTCTAGAGCCTTTGCATTGAGGGCTATCTGAAAACGGCTGTGGCGCTGAAGTTGCCTGTGAATGTGGAGTTGGTGGCATGTGAAACCCGCATGAGGAGCATTCGTTTGTGTGGGAGGCTCACCAAGCTTCATTTCAGTCCTAGGCACTCAAAAGGCACTAAGCATAGAGTGTGAAAACTGAGTTTCCTTGAGAGCTGCTTGGAAGCCTGATGGTGTGTGAAGTTAGTGAGTCAAATGGAGTTGTTCTCCCACAAGAACCACTCGGCTTATCCTTCTTCAATATGCCCTTCACCAACATGCAGTGTTTCCTTGATTGAATTAGCTCTCACACCAATATTTGCGTCTAGAGCCTTTGCATTGAGGGCTGTCTGAAAGCGACTGTTCGCTGAAGTTGCCTGTGAATGTGGAGTTGGTGGCATGTGAAACCCGCATGTGGAGCATTCGTTTGTGTGGGATGCTCTACCAGGTACATTCCTAGATAATTCACTCAAAGGGCACTAAGCATAGAGTGTGAAAACTGAGTTTCCTTGAGAGCTGCTTGGAGCCTGATGGTGTGTGAAGTTAGTGAGCCAAATGGAGTTGTTCTCCCACAAGAACCACTCGGCTGATCCTTCTTCAATATGCCCTTCACCAACATGCAGTGTTTCCTTGATTGAATTAGCTCTCACACCAATATTTGTGTCTAGAGCCTTTGCATTGAGGGCTATCTGAAAGCGGCTGTGGCGCTGAAGTTGCCTGTGAATGTGGAGTTGGTGGCATGTGAAACCCGCATGTGGAGCATTCGTTTGTGTGGGATGCTCACCAAGCTTCATTTCAGTCCTAGGCACTCAAAGGGCACTAAGCATAGAGTGTGAAAACTGAGTTTCCTTGAGAGCTGCTTGGAAGCCTGATGGTGTGTGAAGTTAGTGAGCCAAATGGAGTTGTTCTCCCACAAGAACCACTCGGCTTATCCTTCTTCAATATGCCCTTCACCAACATGCAGTGTTTCCTTGATTGAATTAGCTCTCACACCAATATTTGCGTCTAGAGCCTTTGCATTGAGGGCTGTCTGAAAGCGACTGTTCGCTGAAGTTGCCTGTGAATGTGGAGTTGGTGGCATGTGAAACCCCCATGTGGAGCATTCGTTTGTGTGGGTCTCTACCAGGTTCATTCCTAGATAATTCACTCAAAGGGCAATAAGCATAGAGTGTGAAAACTGAGTTTCCTTGAGAGCTGCTTGGAAGCCTGATGGTGTGTGAAGTTAGTGAGCCAAATGGAGTTGTTCTCCCACAAGGACCACTCGGCTGATCCTTCTTCAATATGCCCTTCACCAACATGCAGTGTTTCCTTGATTGAATTAGCTCTCACACCAATATTTGCGTCTAGAGCCTTTGCATTGAGGGCTATCTGAAAACGGCTGTGGCGCTGAAGTTGCCTGTGAATGTGGAGTTGCTTGCATGTGAAACCCGGATGAGGAGCATTCGTTTGTGTGGGAGGCTCACCAAGTTTCATTTCAGTCCTAGGCACTCAAAAGGCACTAAGCATAGAGTGTGAAAACTGAGTTTCCTTGAGAGCTGCTTGGAAGCCTGATGGTGTGTGAAGTTAGTGAGCCAAATGGAGTTGTTCTCCCACAAGAACCACTCGGCTTATCCTTCTTCAATATGCCCTTCACCAACATGCAGTGTTTCCTTGATTGAATTAGCTCTCACACCAATATTTGCGTCTAGAGCCTTTGCATTGAGGGCTGTCTGAAAGCGACTGTTCGCTGAAGTTGCCTGTGAATGTGGAGTTGGTGGCATGTGAAACCCGCATGTGGAACATTCGTTTGTGTGGGATGCTCTACCAGGTACATTCCTAGATAATTCACTCAAAGGGCACTAAGCATAGAGTGTGAAAACTGAGTTTCCTTGAGAGCTGCTTGGAGCCTGATGGTGTGTGAAGTTAGTGAGCCAAATGGAGTTGTTCTCCCACAAGAACCACTCGGCTGATCCTTCTTCAATATGCCCTTCACCAACATGCAGTGTTTCCTTGATTGAATTAGCTCTCACACCAATATTTGCGTCTAGAGCCTTTGCATTGAGGGCTATCTGAAAGCGGCTGTGGCGCTGAAGTTGCCTGTGAATGTGGAGTTGGTGGCATGTGAAACCCGCATGTGGAGCATTCGTTTGTGTGGGATGCTCACCAAGCTTCATTTCAGTCCTAGGCACTCAAAGGGCACTAAGCATAGAGTGTGAAAACTGAGTTTCCTTGAGAGCTGCTTGGAAGCCTGATGGTGTGTGAAGTTAGTGAGCCAAATGGAGTTGTTCTCCCACAAGAACCACTTGGCTGATCCTTCTTCAATATGCCCTTCACCAACATGCAGTGTTTCCTTGATTGAATTAGCTCTCACACCAATATTTGCGTCTAGAGCCTTTGCATTGAGGGCTGTCTGAAAGCGACTGTTCGCTGAAGTTGCCTGTGAATGTGGAGTTGGTGGCATGTGAAACCCCCATGTGGAGCATTCGTTTGTGTGGGTCTCTACCAGGTTCATTCCTAGATAATTCACTCAAAGGGCAATAAGCATAGAGTGTGAAAACTGAGTTTCCTTGAGAGCTGCTTGGAAGCCTGATGGTGTGTGAAGTTAGTGAGCCAAATGGAGTTGTTCTCCCACAAGAACCACTCGGCTGATCCTTCTTCAATATGCCCTTCACCAACATGCAGTGTTTCCTTGATTGAATTAGCTCTCACACCAATATTTGCGTCTAGAGCCTTTGCATTGAAGGCTATCTGAAAACGGCTGTGGCGCTGAAGTTGCCTGTGAATGTGGAGTTGGTGGCATGTGAAACCCGCATGTGGAGCATTTGTTTGTGTGGGATGCTCAGCAAGCTTCATTTCAGTCCTAGGCACTCAAAGGGCACTAAGCATAGAGTGTGAAAACTGAGTTTCCTTGAGAGCTGCTTGGAAGCCTGATGGTGTGTGAAGTTAGTGAGCCAAATGGAGTTGTTCTCCCACAAGGACCACTCGGCAGATCCTTCTTCAATATGCCCTTCACCAACATGCAGTGTTTCCTTGATTGAATTAGCTCTCACACCAATATTTGCGTCTAGAGCCTTTGCATTGAGGGCTATCTGAAAATGGCTGTGGCGCTGAAGTTGCCTGTGAATGTGGAGTTGGTGGCATGTGAAACCCGCATGTGGAGCATTCGTTTGTGTGGGATGCTCACCAAGCTTCATTTCAGTCCTAGGCACTTAAAGGGCACTAAGCATAGAGTGTGAAAACTGAGTTTCCTTGAGAGCTGCTTGGAAGCCTGATGGTGTGTGAAGTTAGTGAGCCAAATGGAGTTGTTGTCCCACAAGAACCACTCGGCTTATCCTTCTTCAATATGCCCTTCACCAACATGCAGTGTTTCCTTGATTGAATTAGCTCTCACACCAATATTTGCGTCTAGAGCCTTTGCATTGAGGGCTGTCTGAAAATGGCTTTGGCGCAGAAGTTGCGTGAAAATGTGGAGTTGGTGGCATGTGTAACCCGCATGTGGAGCATTCGTTTGTGTGGGATGCTCACCAAACTTCATTTCAGTCCTAGGCACTCAAATGGCACTAAGCATAGAGTGTGAAAACTGAGTTTCCTTGAGAGCTGCTTGGAAGCCTGATGGTGTGTGAAGTTAGTGAGCCAAATGGAGTTGTTCTCCCACAAGGACCACTCGGCTGATCCTTCTTCAATATGCCCTTCACCAACATGCAGTGTTTCCTTGATTGAATTAGCTCTCACACCAATATTTGCGTCTAGAGCCTTTGCATTGAGGGCTATCTGAAAACGGCTGTGGCGCTGAAGTTGCCTGTGAATGTGGAGTTGGTGGCATGTGAAACCCGCATGTGGAGCATTCGTTTGTGTGGGATGCTCTACCAGGTTCATTCCTAGATAATTCACTCAAAGGGCAATAAGCATAGAGTGTGAAAACTGAGTTTCCTTGAGAGCTGCTTGGAAGCCTGATGGTGTGTGAAGTTAGTGAGCCAAATGGAGTTGTTCTCCCACAAGAACCACTCGGCTGATCCTTCTTCAATATGCTCTTCACCAACATGCAGTGTTTCCTTGATTGAATTAGCTCTCACACCAATATTTGCGTCTAGATCCTTTGCATTGAGGGCTATCTGAAAACGGCTGTGGCGCTGAAGTTGCCTGTGAATGTGGAGTTGGTGGCATGTGAAACCCGCATGTGGAGCATTCGTTTGTGTGGGATGCTCACCAAGCTTCATTTCAATCCTAGGCACTCAAAGGGCACTAAGCATAGAGTGTGAAAACTGAGTTTCCTTGAGAGCTACTTGGAAGCCTGATGGTGTGTGAAGTTAGTGAACCAAACGGAGTTGTTCTCCCACAAGGACTACTCGGCTGATCCTTCTTCAATATGCCCTTCACCAACATGCAGTGTTTCCTTGATTGAATTTTCTCTCACACCAATATTTGCGTCTAGAGCCTTTGCATTGAGGGCTATCTGAAAGCGGCTGTTTGCTGAAGTTGCCTGAGAATGTGGAGTTGGTGGCATGTGAAACCCGCATGTGGAGCATTCGTTTGTGTGGGATGCTCACCAAGCTTCATTTCAGTCCTAGGCACTCAAAGGGCACTAAGCATAGAGTGTGAAAACTGAGTTTCCTTGAGAGCTGCTTGGAAGCCTGATGGTGTGTGAAGTTAGTGAGCCAAATGGAGTTGTTGTCCCACAAGGACCACTCGGCTGAACCTTCTTCAATATGCCCTTCACCAACATGCAGTGTTTCCTTGATTGAATTAGCTCTCACACCAATATTTGCGTCTAGAGCCTTTGCATTGAGGGCTATCTGAAAGCGGCTGTGGCGCTGAAGTTGCCTGTGAATGTGGAGTTGGTGTCATGTGAAACCCGCATGTGGAGCATTCGTTTGTGTGGGATGCTCACCAAACTTCATTTCAGTCCTAGGCACTCAAAGGGCACTAAGCATAGAGTGTGAAAACTGAGTTTCCTTGAGAGCTGCTTGGAAGCCTGATGGTGTGTGAAGTTAGTGAGCCAAATGGAGTTGTTCTCCCACAAGAACCACTTGGTTGATCCTTCTTCAATGTGCCCTTCAGCAACATGCAGTGTTTCCTTGATTGAATTAGCTCTCACACCAATATTTGCCTCTAGAGCCTTTGCATTGAGTGCTGTCTGAAAATGGCTGTGGCGCTGAAGTTACCTGAGAATGTGGAGTTGGTGGCATGTGAAACCCCAATGTGGAGCATTCGTTTGTGTGGGATGCTCAGCAAGCTTCATTTCAGTCCTAGGCTCTCAAAGGGCACTAAGCATAGAGTGTGAAAACTGAGTTTCCTTGAGAGCTGCTTGAAAGCCTGATGGTGTGTGAAGTTAGTGAGCCAAATGGAGTTGTTCTCCCACAAGGACCACTCGGCTGATCCTTCTTCAATATGCCCTTCACCAACATGCAGTGTTTCCTTGATTGAATTAGCTCTCAGACCAACATTTGCGTCTAGAGCCTTTGCATTGAGGGCTATCTGAAAACGGCTGTGGCGCTGAAGTTGCCTGTGAATGTGGAGTTGGTGGCATGTGAAACCCGCATGTGGAGCATTCGTTTGTGTGGGATGCTCTACCAGATTCATTCCTAGATAATGCACTCAAAGGGCATTAAGCATAGAGTGTGAAAACTGAGTTTCCTTGAGAGCTGCTTGGAAGCCTGATGGTGTGTGAAGTTAGTGAGCCAAATGGAGTTGTTCTCCCACAAGAACCACTCGGCTTATCCTTCTTCAATATGCCCTTCACCAACATGCAGTGTTTCCTTGATTGAATTAGCTCTCACACCAATATTTGCGTCTGGAGCCTTTGCATTGAGGGCTATCTGAAAACGGCTGTGGCGCAGAAGTTGCGTGAAAATGTGGAGTTGGTGGCATGTGAAACCCGCATGTGGAGCATTCGTTTGTGTGAGATGCTCTACCACGTTCATTCCTAGATAATGCGCTCAAAGGGCACTAAGCATAGAGTGTGAAAACTGAGTTTCCTTGAGAGCTGCTTGGAGCCTGATGGTGTGTGAAGTTAGTGAGCCAAATGGAGTTGTTCTCCCACAAGAACCACTCGGTTGATCCTTCTTCAATATGCCCTTCACCCACATGCAGTGTTTCCTTGATTGAATTAGCTCTCACACCAATATTTGCGTCTAGAGCCTTTGCTTTGAGGGCTATCTGAAAGCGGCTGTTCGCTGAAGTTTTCTGAGAATGTGGAGTTGGTGGCATGTGAAACCTGCATGTGGAACATTCGTTTGTGTTTGATGCTCTACCAGGTGCATTCCTAGATAATTCACTCAAAGGGCACTAAGCATAGAGTGTGAAAACTGAGTTTCCTTGAGAGCTGCTTGGAAGCCTGATGGTGTGTGAAGTTAGTGAGCCAAATGGAGTTGTTCTCCCACAAGAACCACTCGGCTGATCCTTCTTCAATATGCTCTTCACCAACATGCAGTGTTTCTTTGATTGAATTAGCTCTCACACCAATATTTGCGTCTAGATCCTTTGCATTGAGGGCTATCTGAAAACGGCTGTGGCGCTGAAGTTGCCTGTGAATGTGGAGTTGGTGGCATGTGAAACCCGCATGTGGAGCATTCGTTTGTGTGGGATGCTCACCAAGCTTCATTTCAATCCTAGGCACTCAAAGGGCACTAAGCATAGAGTGTGAAAACTGAGTTTCCTTGAGAGCTACTTGGAAGCCTGATGGTGTGTGAAGTTAGTGAACCAAACGGAGTTGTTCTCCCACAAGGACCACTCGGCTGATCCTTCTTCAATATGCCCTTCACCAACATGCAGTGTTTCCTTGATTGAATTTTCTCTCACACCAATATTTGCGTCTAGAGCCTTTGCATTGAGGGCTATCTGAAAGCGGCTGTTTGCTGAAGTTGCCTGAGAATGTGGAGTTGGTGGCATGTGAAACCCGCATGTGGAGCATTCGTTTGTGTGGGATGCTCACCAAGCTTCATTTCAGTCCTAGGCACTCAAAGGGCACTAAGCATAGAGTGTGAAAACTGAGTTTCCTTGAGAGCTGCTTGGAAGCCTGATGGTGTGTGAAGTTAGTGAGCCAAATGGAGTTGTTCTCCCACAAGGACCACTCGGCTGAACCTTCTTCAATATGCCCTTCACCAACATGCAGTGTTTCCTTGATTGAATTAGCTCTCACACCAATATTTGCGTCTAGAGCCTTTGCATTGAGGGCTATCTGAAAATGGTTGTGGCGCTGAAGTTGCCTGTGAATGTGGAGTTGGTGGCATGTGTAACCCGCATGTGGAGCATTCGTTTGTGTGGGATGCTCACCAAACTTCATTTCAGTCCTAGGCACTCAAAGGGCACTAAGCATAGAGTGTGAAAACTGAGTTTCCTTGAGAGCTGCTTGGAAGCCTGATGGTGTGTGAAGTTAGTGAGCCAAATGGAGTTGTTCTCCCACAAGAACCACTTGGTTGATCCTTCTTCAATGTGCCCTTCAGCAACATGCAGTGTTTCCTTGATTGAATTAGCTCTCACACCAATATTTGCCTCTAGAGCCTTTGCATTGAGGGCTGTCTGAAAATGGCTGTGGCGCTGAAGTTACCTGAGAATGTGGAGTTGGTGGCATGTGAAACCCCAATGTGGAGCATTCGTTTGTGTGGGATGCTCAGCAAGCTTCATTTCAGTCCTAGGCTCTCAAAGGGCACTAAGCATAGAGTGTGAAAACTGAGTTTCCTTGAGAGCTGCTTGGAAGCCTGATGGTGTGTGAAGTTAGTGAGCCAAATGGAGTTGTTCTCCCACAAGAACCACTCGGCTTATCCTTCTTCAATATGCCCTTCACCAACATGCAGTGTTTCCTGATTGAATTAGCTCTCACACCAATATTTGCGTCTGGAGCCTTTGCATTGAGGGCTATCTGAAAACGGCTGTGGCGCAGAAGTTGCGTGAAAATGTGGAGTTGGTGGCATGTGAAACCCGCATGTGGAGCATTCGTTTGTGTGAGATGCTCTACCACGTTCATTCCTAGATAATGCACTCAAAGGGCACTAAGCATAGAGTGTGAAAACTGAGTTTCCTTGAGAGCTGCTTGGAGCCTGATGGTGTGTGACGTTAGTGAGCCAAATGGAGTTGTTCTCCCACAAGAACCACTCGGTTGATCCTTCTTCAATATGCCCTTCACCCACATGCAGTGTTTCCTTGATTGAATTAGCTCTCACACCAATATTTGCGTCTAGAGCCTTTGCTTTGAGGGCTATCTGAAAGCGGCTGTTCGCTGAAGTTTTCTGAGAATGTGGAGTTGGTGGCATGTGAAACCTGCATGTGGAACATTCGTTTGTGTTTGATGCTCTACCAGGTACATTCCTAGATAATTCACTCAAAGGGCACTAAGCATAGAGTGTGAAAACTGAGTTTCCTTGAGAGCTGCTTGGAAGCCTGATGGTGTGTGAAGTTAGTGAGCCAAATGGAGTTGTTCTCCCACAAGAACCACTCGGTTGATCCTTCTTCAATGTGCCCTTCACCAACATGCAGTGTTTCCTTGATTGAATTAGCTCTCACACCAATATTTGCCTCTAGAGCCTTTGCATTGAGGGCTGTCTGAAAATGGCTGTGGCGCTGAAGTTACCTGAGAATGTGGAGTTGGTGGCATGTGAAACCTGCATGTGCAACATTCGTTTGTGTGGGATGCTCTACCAGGTACATTCCTGGATAATTCACTCAATGGGCACTAAGCATAGAGTGTGAAAACTGAGTTTCCTTGAGAGCTGCTTGAAAGCCTGATGGTGTGTGAAGTTAGTGAGCCAAATGGAGTTGTTCTCCCACAAGGACCACTCGGCTGATCCTTCTTCAATATGCCCTTCACCAACATGCAGTGTTTCCTTGATTGAATTAGCTCTCAGACCAACATTTGCGTCTAGAGCCTTTGCATTGAGGGCTATCTGAAAACGGCTGTGGCGCTGAAGTTGCCTGTGAATGTGGAGTTGGTGGCATGTGAAACCCGCATGTGGAGCATTCGTTTGTGTGGGATGCTCACCAAGCTTCATTTCAGTCTTACGCACACAAACGGCACTAAACATAGAGTGTGAAAACTGAGTTTCCTTGAGAGCTGCTTGGAGCCTGACGGTGTGTGAAGTTAGTGAGCCAAATGGAGTTGTTCTCCCACAAGAACCACTCGGCTGATCCTTCTTCAATATGCCCTTCACCAACATGCAGTGTTTCCTTGATTGAATTAGCTCTCACACCAATATTTGCGTCTGGAGCCTTTGCATTGAGGGCTATCTGAAAACGGCTGTTTGCTGAAGTTGCCTGTGAATGTGGAGTTGGTGGCATGTGAAACCCGCATGTGGAGCATTCGTTTGTGTGGGATGCTCAGCAAGCTTCATGTCAGTCCTAGGCACTCAAAGGGCACAAAGCATAGAGTGTGAAAACTGAGTTTCCTTGAGAGCTGCTTGGAAGCCTGAGGGTGTGTGAAGTTAGTGAGCCAAATGGAGTTGTTCTCCCACAAGAACCACTCGGCTTATCCTTCTTCAATATGCCCTTCACCAACATGCAGTGTTTCCTTGATTGAATTAGCTCTCACACCAATATTTGCGTCTAGAGCCTTTGCATTGAGGGCTATCTGAAAGCGGCTATTCGCTGAAGTTGTCTGTGAATGTGGAGTTGGTGGCATGTGAAACCTGCATGTGCAACATTCGTTTGTGTGGGATGCTCTACCAGGTACATTCCTGGATAATTCACTCAATGGGCACTAAGCATAGAGTGTGAAAACTGAGTTTCCTTGAGAGCTGCTTGGAAGCCTGATGGTGTGTGAAGTTAGTGAGCCAAATGGAGTTGTTCTCCCACAAGAACCACTCGGCTGATCCTTCTTCAATATGCCCTTCACCAACATGCAGTGTTTCCTTGATTGAATTAGCTCTCATACCAATATTTGTGTCTAGAGCCTTTGCTTTGAGGGCTATCTGAAAACGGCTGTGGCGCTGAAGTTGCCTGAGAATGTGGAGTTGGTGGCATGTGAAACCCCAATGTGGAGCATTCGTTTGTGTGGGATGCTCTACCAGGTTCATTCCTAGATAATTCACTCAAAGGGCAATAAGCATAGAGTGTGAAAACTGAGTTTCCTTGAGAGCTGCTTGGAAGCCTGATTGTGTGTGAAGTTAGTGAGCCAAATGGAGTTGTTCTCCCACAAGGACCACTCGGCTGATCCTTCTTCATTATGCCCTTCACCAACATGCAGTGTTTCCTTGATTGAATTAGCTCTCACACCAATATTTGCGTCTAGATCCTTTGCATTGAGGGCTATCTGAAAACGGCTGTGGCGCTGAAGTTGCCTGAGAATGTGGAGTTGGTGGCATGTGAAACCCGCATGTGGAGCATTCGTTTGTGTGGGATACTCACAAAGCTTCATTTCAGTCATAGGCACTCAAAGGGCACTAAACATAGAGTGTGAAAACTGAGTTTCCTTGAGAGCTGCTTGGAAGCCTGATGGTGTGTGAAGCTAGTGAGCCAAATGGAGTTGTTCTCCCACAAGGACCACTCGGCTGAACCTTCTTCAATATGCCCTTCACCAACATGCAGTGTTTCCTGATTGAATTAGCTCTCACACCAATATTTGCGTCTAGAGCCTTTGCATTGAGGGCTATCTGAAAACGGCTGTGGTGCAGAAGTTGCGTGAAAATGTGGAGTTGGTGGCATGTGAAACCCGCATGTGGAGCATTCGTTTGTGTGGGATGCTCACCAAGCTTCATTTCAGTCTTATGCACACAAACAGCACTAAACATAGAGTGTGAAAACTGAGTTTCCTTGAGAGCTGCTTGGAAGCCTGATGGTGTGTGAAGTTAGTGAGCCAAATGGAGTTGTTCTCCCACAAGAACCACTCGGCTGATCCTTCTTCAATATGCCCTTCACCAACATGCAGTGTTTCCTTGATTGAATTAGCTCTCATACCAATATTTGTGTCTAGAGCCTTTGCTTTGAGGGCTATCTGAAAACGGCTGTGGCGCTGAAGTTGCCTGAGAATGTCGAGTTGGTGGCATGTGAAACCCGCATGTGGAGCATTCGTTTGTGTGGGATGCTCTACCAGGTTCATTCCTAGATAATTCACTCAAAGGGCACTAAGCATAGAGTGTGAAAACTGAGTTTCCTTGAGAGCTGCTTGGAACCCTGATGGTGTGTGAAGTTAGTGAGCCAAATGGAGTTGTTCTCCCACAAGAACCACTCGGCTGATCCTTCTTCAATATGCCCTTCACCAACATGCAGTGTTTCCTTGATTGAATTAGCTCTCACAAAAATATTTGCATCTAGAGCCTTTGCATTGAGGGCTATCTGAAAACGGCTGTGGTGCAGAAGTTGCGTGAAAATGTGGAGTTGGTGGCATGTGAAACCCGCATGTGGAGCATTCGTTTGTGTGGGATGCTCACCAAGCTTCATTTCAGTCTTACGCACACAAACAGCACTAAACATAGAGTGTGAAAACTGAGTTTCCTTGAGAGCTGCTTGAAGCCTGATGGTGTGTGAAGTTAGTGAGCCAAATGGAGTTGTTCTCCCACAAGGACCACTCGGCTGATCCTTCTTCAATATGCCCTTCACCAACATGCAGTGTTTCCTTGATTGAATTAGCTCTCACACCAATATTTGCGTCTAGAGCCTTTGCATTGAGGGCTATCTGAAAACCGCTGTGGCACTGAAGTTGTCTGTGAATGTGGAGTTGGTGGCATGTGAAACCCGCATGTGGAGCATTCGTTTGTGTGGGATGATCTCCCAGGTTCATTTCAGTCATAGGCACTCAAAGGGCACTAAGCATAGAGTGTGAAAACTGAGTTTCCTTGAGAGCTGCTTGGAAGCCTGATGGTGTGTGAAGTTAGTGAGCCAAATGGAGTTGTTCTCCCACAAGGACCACTCGGCTGATCCTTCTTCAATATGCCCTTCACCAACATGCAGTGTTTCCTTGATTGAATTAGCTCTCATACCAATATTTGTGTCTAGAGCCTTTGCTTTGAGGGCTATCTGAAAACGGCTGTGGCGCAGAAGTTGCCTGAGAATGTGGAGTTGGTTGCATGTACACACCCGCATGTGGAGCATTCGTTTGTGTGGGATGCTCTACCAGGTTCATTCCTAGATAATGCACTCAAAGGGCACTAAGCATAGAGTGTGAAAACTGAGTTTCCTTGAGAGCTGCTTGGAAGCCTGATGGTGTGTGAAGTTAGTGAGCCAAATGGAGTTGTTCTCCCACAAGGATCACTCGGCTGATCCTTCTTCAATATGCCCTTCACCAACATGCAGTGTTTCCTTGATTGAATTAGCTCTCACACCAATATTTGCGTCTAGAGCCTTTGCATTGAGGGCTATCTGAAAATGGCTGTAGCGCTGAAGTTGCCTGTGAATGTGGAGTTGGTGGCATGTGAAACCCGCATGTGGAGCATTCGTTTGTGTGGGATGCTCACCAAGCTTCATTTCAGTCCTAGGCACTCAAAGGGCACTAAGCATAGAGTGTGAAAACTGAGTTTCCTTGAGAGCTGCTTGGAAGCCTGATGGTGTGTGAAGTTAGTGAGCCAAATGGAGTTGTTCTCCCACAAGAACCACTCGGCTGATCCTTCTTCAATATGCCCTTCACCAACAGGCAGTGTTTCCTTGATTGAATTAGCTCTCACACCAATATTTGCATCTAGAGCCTTTGCATTGAGGGCTGTCTGAAAACACCTGTGGCGCAGAAGTTGCGTGAAAATGTGGAGTTGGTGGCATGTGAAACCCGCATGTGGAGCATTCGTTTGTGTGGGATGCTCACCAAGCTTCAATTCAGTCTTACGCACACAAACAGCACTAAACATAGAGTGTGAAAACTGAGTTTCCTTGAGAGCTGCTTGGAAGCCTGATGGTGTGTGAAGTTAGTGAGCCAAATGGAGTTGTTCTCCCACAAGAACCACTCGGCTGATCCTTCTTCAATATGCCCTTCACCAACATGCAGTGTTTCCTTGATTGAATTAGCTCTCACACCAATATTTGCATCGAGAGGCTTTGCATTGAGGCTATCTGAAAACGGCTGTGGCGCTGAAGTTGCCTGAGAATGTGGAGTTGGTGGCATGTGAAACCCGCATGTGGAGCATTCGTTTGTGTGGGATGCTCACCAAGCGTCAATTCAGTCTTACGCACACAAAGGGCACTAAGCATAGAGTGTGAAAACTGAGTTTCCTTGAGAGCTGCTTGGAAGCCTGATGGTGTGTGAAGTTAGTGAGTCAAATGGAGTTGTTCTCCCATAAGAACTACTCGGCTGATTCTTCTTTAATATGCCCTTCACCAACATGCAGTGTTTCCTTGATTGAATTAGCTCTCACACCAATATCTGCGTCTAGAGCCTTTGCATTGAGGGCTATCTGAAAACGGCTGTGGCGCTGAAGTTGCCTGTGAATGTGGAGTTGGTGGCATGTGAAACCCGCATGTGGAGCATTCGTTTGTGTGGGATGCTCTACCAGGTTCATTCCTAGATAATTCACTCAAAGGGCAATAAGCATAGAGTGTGAAAACTGAGTTTCCTTGAGAGCTGCTTGGAAGGGTGATGGTGTGTGAAGTTAGTGAGCCAAATGGAGTTGTTCTCCCACAAGAACCACTCGGCTGATCCTTCTTCAATATGCCCTTCACCAACATGCAGTGTTTCCTTGATTGAATTAGCTCTCACACCAATATTTGCGTCTAGAGCCTTTGCATTGAGGGCTATCTGAAAACACCTGTGGCGCAGAAGTTGCGTGAAAATGTGGAGTTGGTGGCATGTGAAACCCGCATGTGGAGCATTCGTTTGTGTGGGATGCTCAACAAGCTTCATTTCAGTCCTTGGCACTCAAAGGGCACTAAGCATAGAGTGTGAAAACTGAGTTTCCTTGAGAGCTGCTTGGAGCCTGATGGTGTGTGAAGTTAGTGAGCCAAATGGAGTTGTTCTCCCACAAGAACCACTCGGCTGATCCTTCTTCAATATGCCCTTCACCAACATGCAGTGTTTCCTTGATTGAATTAGCTCTCACACCAATATTTGCGTCTGGAGCCTTTGCATTGAGGGCTATCTGAAAGCGGCTGTTCGCTGAAGTTGTCTGTGAATGTGGAGTTGGTGGCATGTGAAACCTGCATGTGGAACATTCGTTTGTGTGGGATGCTCTACCAGGTACATTCCTGGCTAAATCACTCAAAGGGCACTAAGCATAGAGTGTGAAAACTGAGTTTCCTTGAGAGCTGCTTGGAAGCCTGCATGGTGTGTGAAGTTAGTGAGCCAAATGGAGTTGTTCTCCCACAAGAACCACTCGGCTGATCCTTCTTCAATATGCCCTTCACCAACATGCAGTGTTTCCTTGATTGAATTAGCTCTCACACCAATATTTGCGTCTAGAGCCTTTGCATTGAGGGCTATCTGAAAACGGTTGTGGCGCTGAAGTTGCCTGTGAATGTGGAGTTGGTGGCATGTGAAACCCGCATGTGGAGCATTCGTTTTTGTGGGATGCTCTACCAGGTTCATTCCTAGATAATTCACTCAAAGGGCAATAAGCATAGAGTGTGAAAACTGAGTTTCCTTGAGAGCTGCTTGGAAGCCTGATTGTGTGTGAAGTTAGTGAGCCAAATGGAGTTGTTCTCCCACAAGGACCACTCGGCTGATCCTTCTTCATTATGCCTTCACCAACATGCAGTGTTTCCTTGATTGAATTAGCTCTCACACCAATATTTGCGTCTAGATCCTTTGCATTGAGGGCTATCTGAAAACGGCTGTGGCGCTGAAGTTGCCTGAGAATGTGGAGTTGATGGCATGTGAAACCCGCATGTGGAGCATTCGTTTGTGTGGGATGCTCACAAAGCTTCATTTCAGTCATAGGCACTCAAAGGGCACTAAACATAGAGTGTGAAAACTGAGTTTCCTTGAAAGCTGCTTGGAAGCCTGATGGTGTGTGAAGTTAGTGAGCCAAATGGAGTTGTTCTCCCACAAGGACCACTCGGCTGAACCTTCTTCAATATGCCCTTCACCAACATGCAGTGTTTCCTTGATTGAATTAGCTCTCACACCAATATTTGTGTCTAGAGCCTTTGCATTGAGGGCTATCTGAAAATGGCTGTGGCGCTGAAGTTGCCTGTGAATGTGGAGTTGGTGGCATGTGAAACCCGCATGTGGAGCATTCATTTGTGTGGATGCTCACCAAGCTTCATTTCAGTCCTAGGCACTCAAAGGGCACTAAGCATAGAGTGTGAAAACTGAGTTTCCTTGAGAGCTGCTTGGAAGCCTGATGGTGTGTGAAGTTAGTGAGCCAAATGGAGTTGTTCTCCCACAAGAACCACTCGGCTGATCCTTCTTCAATATGCCCTTCACCAACATGCAGTGTTTCCTTGATTGAATTAGCTCTCACACCAATATTTGCGTCTAGAGCCTTTGCATTGAGGGCTATCTGAAAACGGCTCTGGTGCAGAAGTTGCGTGAAAATGTGGAGTTGGTGGCATGTGAAACCCGCATGTGGAGCATTCGTTTGTGTGGGATGCTCACCAAGCTTCATTTCAGTCTTACGCACACAAACAGCACTAAACATAGAGTGTGAAAACTGAGTTTCCTTGAGAGCTGCTTGGAAGCCTGATGGTGTGTGAAGTAGTGAGCCAAATGGAGTTGTTCTCCCACAAGAACCACTCGGCTGATCCTTCTTCAATATGCCCTTCACCAACATGCAGTGTTTCCTTGATTGAATTAGCTCTCATACCAATATTTGTGTCTAGAGCCTTTGCTTTGAGGGCTATCTGAAAACGGCTGTGGCGCAGAAGTTGCCTGAGAATGTGGAGTTGGTGGCATGTACACACACGCATGTGGAGCATTCGTTTGTGTGGGATGCTCTCCCAGGTTCATTCCTAGATAATGCACTCAAAGGGCACTAAGCATAGAGTGTGAAAACTGAGTTTCCTTGAGAGCTGCTTGGAAGCCTGATGCTGTGTGAAGTTAGTGAGCCAAATGGAGTTGTTCTCCCACAAGGACCACTCGGCTGATCCTTCTTCTTTATGCCCTTCACCAACATGCAGTGTTTCCTTGATTGAATTAGCTCTCACACCAATATTTGCGTCTAGATCCTTTGCATTGAGGGCTATCTGAAAACGGCTGTGGCGCTGAAGTTGCCTGTGAATGTGGAGTTGGTGGCATGTGAAACCCGCATGTGGAGCATTCGTTTGTGTGGGATGCTCACCAAGCTTCATTTCAGTCCTAGGCACTCAAAGGGCACTAAACATAGAGTGTGAAAACTGAATTTCCTTGAGAGCTGCTTGGAAGCCTGATGGTGTGTGAAGTTAGTGAGCCAAATGGAGTTGTTCTCCCACAAGGACCACTCGGCTGATCCTTCTTCAATATGCCCTTCACCAACATGCAGTGTTTCCTTGATTGAATTAGCTCTCACACCAATATTTGCGTCTAGAGCCTTTGCATTGAGGGCTATCTGAAAACGGCTGTGGCTCAGAAGTTGCCTGAGAATGTGGAGTTGGTGGCATGTGAAACCCGCATGTGGCACATTCGTTTGTGTGGGATGCTCACCAAGCTTCAATTCAGTCTTACGCACACAAAGGGCACTAAGCATAGAGTGTGAAAACTGAGTTTCCTTGAGAGCTGCTTGGAAGCCTGATGGTGTGTGAAGTTAGTGAGTCAAATGGAGTTGTTCTCCCACAAGAACTACTCCGCTGATTCTTCTTTAATATGCCCTTCACCAACATGCAGTGTTTCCTTGATTGAATTAGCTCTCACACCAATATCTGCGTCTAGAGCCTTTGCATTGAGGGCTATCTGAAAACGGCTGTGGCGCTGAAGTTGCCTGTGAATGTGGAGTTGGTGGCATGTGAAACCCGCATGTGGAGCATTCGTTTGTGTGGGATGCTCTACCAGGTTCATTCCTAGATAATGCACTCAAAGGGCAATAAGCATAGAGTGTGAAAACTGAGTTTCCTTGAGAGCTGCTTGGAAGCCTGATGGTGTGTGAAGTTAGTGAGCCAAATGGCGTTGTTCTCCCACAAGGACCACTCGGCTGATCCTTCTTCAATATGCCCTTCACCAACATGCAGTGTTTCCTTGATTGAATTAGCTCTCACACCAATATTTGCGTCTAGAGCCTTTGCATTGAGGGCTATCTGAAAACCGCTGTGGCACTGAAGTTGTCTGTGAATCTGGAGTTGGTGGCATGTGAAACCCGCATGTGGAGCATTCGTTTGTGTGGGATGTTCTCTCAGGTTCATTTCAGTCATAGGCACTCAAAGGGCACTAAGCATAGAGTGTGAAAACTGAGTTTCCTTGAGAGCTGCTTGGAAGCCTGATGGTGTGTGAAGTTAGTGAGCCAAATGGAGTTGTTCTCCCACAAGGACCACTCGGCTGATCCTTCTTCAATATGCCCTTCACCAACATGCAGTGTTTCCTTGATTGAATTAGCTCTCATACCAATATTTGTGTCTAGAGCCTTTGCTTTGAGGGCTATCTGAAAACGGCTGTGGCGCAGAAGTTGCCTGAGAATGTGGAGTTGGTGGCATGTGAAACCCGCATGTGGAGCATTCGTTTGTGTGGGATGCTCTCCCAGGTTCATTCCTAGATAATGCACTCAAGGGGCACTAAGCATAGAGTGTGAAAACTGAGTTTCCTTGAGAGCTGCTTGCAAGCCTGATGGTGTGTGAAGTTAGTGAGCCAAATGGAGTTGTTCTCCCACAAGGACCACTCGGCTGATCCTTCTTCTTTATGCCCTTCACCAACATGCAGTGTTTCCTTGATTGAATTAGCTCTCACACCAATATTTGCGTCTAGAGCCTTTGCATTGAGGGCTATCTGAAAACGGCTGTGGCGCAGAAGTTGCGTGAAAATGTGGAGTTGGTGGCATGTGAAACCCGCATGTGGAGCATTCGTTTGTGTGGGATGCTCACCAAGCTTCATTTCAGTCTTACGCACACAAACAGCACTAAACATAGAGTGTGAAAACTGAGTTTACTTGAGAGCTGCTTGGAAGCCTGATGGTGTGTGAAGTTAGTGAGCCAAATGGAGTTGTTCTCCCACAAGAACCACTCGGCTGATCCTTCTTCAATATGCCCTTCACCAACATGCAGTGTTTCCTTGATTGAATTAGCTCTCACACCAATATTTGTGTCTAGAGCCTTTGCATTGAGGGCTATCTGAAAACACCTGTGGCGCAGAAGTTGCGTGAAAATGTGGAGTTGGTGGCATGTGAAACCCGCATGTGGAGCATTCGTTTGTGTGGGATGCTCACCAAGCTTCATTTCAGTGCTAGGCACACAAAGGGCACTAAGCATAGAGTGTGAAAACTGAGTTTCCTTGAGAGCTGCTTGGAAGCCTGATGGTGTGTGAAGTTAGTGAGCCAAATGGAGTTGTTCTCCCACAAGAACCACTCGGCTGATCCTTCTTCAATATGCCCTTCACCAACATGCAGTGTTTCCTTGATTGAATTAGCTCTCACACCAATATTTGCGTCTAGAGCCTTTGCATTGAGGGCTATCTGAAAACACCTGTGGCGCAGAAGTTGCGTGAAAATGCGGAGTTGGTGGCATGTGAAACCCGCATGTGGAGCATTCGTTTGTGTGGGATGCTCACCAAGCTTCATTCAGTCCTAGGCACACAAAGGGCACTAAGCATAGAGTGTGAAAATTGAGTTTCCTTGAGAGCTGCTTGGAAACCTGATGGTGTGTGAAGTTAGTGAGCCAAATGGAGTTGTTCTCCCACAAGAACCACCCGGCTGATCCTTCTTCAATATGCCCTTCACCAACATGCAGTGTTTCCTTGATTGAATTAGCTCTCACACCAATATTTGTGTCTAGAGCCTTTGCATTGAGGGCTATCTGAAAACATCTGTGGTGCTGAAGTTGCCTGTGAATGTGGAGTTGGTGGCATGTGAAACCCGCATGTGGAGCATTCGTTTGTGTGGGATGCTCACAAAGCTTGAATTCAGTCCTAGGCACACAAAGGGCACTAAGCATAGAGTGTGAAAACTGAGTTTCCTTGAGAGCTGCTTGGAGCCTGATGGTGTGTGAAGTTAGTGAGCCAAATGGAGTTGTTCTCCCACAAGAACCACTCGGCTGATCCTTCTTCAATATGCCCTTCACCAACATGCAGTGTTTCCTTGATTGAATTAGCTCTCACACCAATATTTGCGTCTAGAGCCTTTGCATTGAGGGCTATCTGAAAACGGCTGTGGCGCTGAAGTTGCCTGTGAATGTGGAGTTGGTGGCATGTGAAACCCGCATGTGGAGCATTCGTTTGTGTGGGATGCTCACCAAGCTTCATTTCAGTCTTACGCACACAAACAGCACTAAGCATAGAGTGTGAAAACTGAGTTTCCTTGAGAGCTGCTTGGAAGCCTGATGGTGTGTGAAGTTAGTGAGCCAAATGGAGTTGTTCTCCCACAAGAACCACTCGGCT
This sequence comes from Ochotona princeps, assembly GCF_030435755.1. Classification (NCBI taxonomy): domain Eukaryota; kingdom Metazoa; phylum Chordata; class Mammalia; order Lagomorpha; family Ochotonidae; genus Ochotona; species Ochotona princeps. The sequence goes on along the minus strand of NW_026696220.1, from coordinate 9,890 downwards.
GATCCTTCTTCAATATGCCCTTCACCAACATGCAGTGTTTCCTTGATTGAATTAGCTCTCACACCAATATTTGCGTCTAGAGCCTTTGCATTGAGGGCTATCTGAAAACGGCTGTGGCGCAGAAGTTGCGTGAAAATGTGGAGTTGGTGGCATGTGAAACCCGCATGTGGAGCATTCGTTTGTGTGGGATGCTCACCAAGCTTCCTTTCAGTCCTAGGCACACAAAGGGCACTAAGCATAGAGTGTGAAAACTGAGTTTCCTTGAGAGCTGCTTGGAAGCCTGATGGTGTGTGAAGTTAGTGAGCCAAATGGAGTTGTTCTCCCACAAGAACCACTCGGCTGATCCTTCTTCAATATCCCCTTCACCAACATGCAGTGTTTCCTTGATTGAATTAGCTCTCACACCAATATTTGCATCGAGAGGCTTTGCATTGAGGGCTATCTGAAAACGGCTGTGGCGCAGAAGTTGCCTGAGAATGTGGAGTTGGTGGCATGTGAAACCCGCATGTGGAGCATTCGTTTGTGTGGGATGCTCACCAAGCTTCAATTCAGTCTTACGCACACAAAGGGCACTAAGCATAGAGTGTGAAAACTGAGTTTCCTTGAGAGCTGCTTGGAAGCCTGATGGTGTGTGAAGTTAGTGAGCCAAATGGAGTTGTTCTCCCACAAGAACCACTCGGCTGATCCTTCTTCAATATGCCCTTCACCAACATGCAGTGTTTCCTTGATTGAATTAGCTCTCACACCAATATTTGCGTCTAGAGCCTTTGCATTGAGGGCTATCTGAAAACGGCTGTGGCGCTGAAGTTGCCTGTGAATGTGGAGTTGGTGGCATGTGAAACCCGCATGTGGAGCATTCGTTTGTGTGGGATGCTCACCAAGCTTCATTTCAGTCTTACGCACACAAACAGCACTAAGCATAGAGTGTGAAAACTGAGTTTCCTTGAGAGCTGCTTGGAAGCCTGATGGTGTGTGAAGTTAGTGAGCCAAATGGAGTTGTTCTCCCACAAGAACCACTCGGCTGATCCTTCTTCAATATCCCCTTCACCAACATGCAGTGTTTCCTTGATTGAATTAGCTCTCACACCAATATTTGCGTCTAGAGCCTTTGCATTGAGGGCTATCTGAAAACACCTGTGGCGCAGAAGTTGCGTGAAAATGTGGAGTTGGTGGCATGTGAAACCCGCATGTGGAGCATTCGTTTGTGTGGGATGCTCACCAAGCTTCCTTTCAGTCCTAGGCACACAAAGGGCACTAAGCATAGAGTGTGAAAACTGAGTTTCCTTGAGAGCTGCTTGGAAGCCTGATGGTGTGTGAAGTTAGTGAGCCAAATGGAGTTGTTCTCCCACAAGAACCACTCGGCTGATCCTTCTTCAATATGCCCTTCACCAACATGCAGTGTTTCCTTGATTGAATTAGCTCTCACACCAATATTTGCGTCTAGAGCCTTTGCATTGAGGGCTATCTGAAAACGGCTGTGGCGCAGAAGTTGCCTGAGAATGTGGAGTTGGTGGCATGTGAAACCCGCATGTGGAGCATTCGTTTGTGTGGGATGCTCACCAAGCTTCAATTCAGTCTTACGCACACAAAGGGCACTAAGCATAGAGTGTGAAAACTGAGTTTCCTTGAGAGCTGCTTGGAAGCCTGATGGTGTGTGAAGTTAGTGAGCCAAATGGAGTTGTTCTCCCACAAGAACCACTCGGCTGATTCTTCTTCAATATGCCCTTCACCAACATGCAGTGTTTCCTTGATTGAATTAGCTCTCACACCAATATTTGCGTCTAGAGCCTTTGCATTGAGGGCTATCTGAAAACACCTGTGGCGCAGAAGTTGCGTGAAAATGCGGAGTTGGTGGCATGTGAAACCCGCATGTGGAGCATTCGTTTGTGTGGGATGCTCACCAAGCTTCATTCAGTCCTAGGCACACAAAGGGCACTAAGCATAGAGTGTGAAAATTGAGTTTCCTTGAGAGCTGCTTGGAAGCCTGATGGTGTGTAAAGTTAGTGAGCCAAATGGAGTTGTTCTCCCACAAGAACCACTCGGCTGATCCTTCTTCAATATGCCCTTCACCAACATGCAGTGTTTCCTTGATTGAATTAGCTCTCACACCAATATTTGTGTCTAGAGCCTTTGCATTGAGGGCTATCTGAAAACATCTGTGGTGCTGAAGTTGCCTGTGAATGTGGAGTTGGTGGCATGTGAAACCCGCATGTGGAGCATTCGTTTGTGTGGGATGCTCACCAAGCTTCAATTCAGTCCTAGGCACACAAAGGGCACTAAGCATAGAGTGTGAAAACTGAGTTTCCTTGAGAGCTGCTTGGAGCCTGATGGTGTGTGAAGTTAGTGAGCCAAATGGAGTTGTTCTCCCACAAGAACCACTCGGCTGATCCTTCTTCAATATGCCCTTCACCAACATGCAGTGTTTCCTTGATTGAATTAGCTCTCACACCAATATTTGCGACTAGAGCCTTTGCATTGAGGGCTATCTGAAAACGGCTGTGGCGCTGAAGTTGCCTGTGAATGTGGAGTTGGTGGCATGTGAAACCCGCATGTGGAGCATTCGTTTGTGTGGGATGCTCTACCAGGTTCATTCCTAGATAATGCACTCAAAGGGCACTAAGCATAGAGTGTGAAAACTGAGTTTCCTTGAGAGCTGCTTGGAAGCCTGATGGTGTGTGAAGTTAGTGAGCCAAATGGAGTTGTTCTCCCACAAGAACCACTCGGCTTATCCTTCTTCAATATGCCCTTCACCAACATGCAGTGTTTCCTTGATTGAATTAGCTCTCACACCAATATTTGCGTCTAGAGCCTTTGCATTGAGGGCTATCTGAAAACGGCTGTGGCGCTGAAGTTGCCTGTGAATGTGGAGTTGGTGGCATGTGAAACCCGCATGTGGAGCATGCGTTTGTGTGGGATGCTCAGCAAGCTTCATTTCAGTACTACGCACTCAAAGGGCACAAAGCATAGAGTGTGAAAACTGAGTTTCCTTGAGAGCTGCTTGGAAGCCTGATGGTGTGTGAAGTTAGTGAGCCAAATGGAGTTGTTCTCCCACAAGAACCACTCGGCTGATCCTTCTTCAATATGCCCTTCACCAACATGCAGTGTTTCCTTGATTGAATTAGCTCTCACACCAATATTTGCGTCTAGAGCCTTTGCATTGAGGGCTATCTGAAAACGGCTGTGGCGCTGAATTTGCCTGTGAATGTGGAGGTGGTGGCATGTGAAACCCGCATGTGGAGCATTCGTTTGTGTGGGATGTTCAGCAAGCTTCATTTCAGTACTACGCACTCAAAGGGCACTAAGCATAGAGTGTGAAAACTGAGTTTCCTTGAGAGCTGCTTGGAAACCTGATGGTGTGTGAAGTTAGTGAGCCAAATGGAGTTGTTCTCCCACAAGAACCACTCGGCTGATCCTTCTTCAATATGCCCTTCACCAACATGCAGTGTTTCCTTGATTGAATTAGCTCTCACACCAATATTTGTGCCTAGAGCCTTTGCATTGAGGGCTATCTGAAAATGGCTGTGGCGCTGAAGTTGCCTGTGAATGTGGAGTTGGTGGCATGTGAAACCCGCATGTGGAGCATTCGTTTGTGTGGGATGCTCAGCAAGCTTCATTTCAGTCCTAGGGACTCAAAGGGCACTAAGCATAGAGTGTGAAAACTGAGTTTCCTTGAGAGCTGCTTGGAAGCCTGATGGTGTGTGAAGTTAGTGAGCCAAATGGAGTTGTTCTCCCACAAGAACCACTCGGCTGATCCTTCTTCAATATGCCCTTCACCAACATGCAGTGTTTCCTTGATTGAATTAGCTCTCACACCAATATTTGCATCTAGAGCCTTTGCATTGAGGGCTATCTGAAAACGGCTGTGGCGCTGAAGTTGCCTGTGAATGTGGAGTTGGTGGCATGTGAAACCCGCACGTGGAGCATTCGTTTGTGTGGGATGCTCTACTAGGTTCATTCCTATATAATGCACTCAAAGGGCACTAAGCATAGAGTGTGAAAACTGAGTTTCCTTGAGAGCTGCTTGGAAGCCTGATGGTGTGTGAAGTTAGTGAGCCAAATGGAGTTGTTCTCCCACAAGAACCTCTCGGCTGATCCTTCTTCAATATGCCCTTCACCAACATGCAGTGTTTCCTTGATTGAATTAGCTCTCACACCAATATTTGCGTCTAGAGCCTTTGCATTGAGGGCTATCTGAAAGCGGCTGTGGCGCTGAAGTTGCCTGAGAATGTGGAGTTGGTGGCATATGAAACCCGCATGTGGAGCATTCGTTTGTGTGGGATGCTCTACCAGGTTCATTCCTAGATAATGCACTCAAAGGGCACAAAGCATAGAGTGTGAAAAATGAGTTTCCTTGAGAGCTGCTTGGAAGCCTGATGGTGTGTGAAGTTAGTGAGCCAAATGGAGTTGTTCTCCCACAAGAACCACTTGGCTAATCCTTCTTCAATATGCCCTTCACCAACATGCAGTGTTTCCTTGATTGAATTAGCTCTCACACCAATATTTGCGTCTAGAGCCTTTGCATTGAGGGCTATCTGAAAACGGCTGTGGCGCTGAAGTTGCCTGTGAATGTGGAGTTGCTTGCATGTGAAACCCGCATGTGGAGCATTCGTTTGTGTGGGATGCTCAGCAAGCTTCATTTCAGTCCTAGGCACACAAATGGTACTAAGCGTAGAGTGTGAAATCTGAATTTCCTTGAGAGCTGCTTGAAAACCTGATGGTGTGTGAAGTTAGTGAGCCAAATGGAGTTGTTCTCCCACAAGAACCACTCGGCTGATCCTTCTTCAATATGCCCTTCACCAACATGCAGTGTTTCCTTGATTGAATTAGCTCTCACACCAATATTTGCATCTAGAGCCTTTGCATTGAGGGCTATCTGAAAATGGCTGTGGCGCTGAAGTTACCTGAGAATGTGGAGTTGGTGGCTTGTGAAACCCGCATGTGGAGCATTCGTTTGTATGGGATGCTCAGCAAGCTTCATTTCAGTCCTAGGCACTCAAAGGGCACTAAGCATAGAGTGTGAAAACTGAGTTTCCTTGAGAGCTGCTTGGAAGCCTGATGGTGTGTGAAGTTAGTGAGCCAAATGGAGTTGTTCTCCCACAAGAACCACTCGGCTGATCCTTCTTCAATATGCCCTTCACCAACATGCAGTGTTTCCTTGATTGAATTAGCTCTCACACCAATATTTGCGTCTAGAGCCTGTGCATTGAGAGCTATCTGAAAACGGCTGTGGCGCTGAAGTTGCCTGTGAATGTGGAGTTGGTGGCATGTGAAACCCGCATGTGGAGCATTCGTTTGTGTGGGATGCTCTACTAGGTTCATTCCTAGATAATGCACTCAGAGGGCACTAAGCATAGAGTGTGAAAACTGAGTTTCCTTGAGAGCTGCTTGGAAGCCTGATGGTGTGTGAAGTTAGTGAGGCAAATGGAGTTGTTCTCCCACAAGAACCACTCGGCTGATCCTTCTTCAATATGCCCTTCACCAACATGCAGTGTTTCCTTGATTGAATTAGCTCTCACACCAATATTTGCGTCTAGAGCCTTTGCATTGAGGGCTATCTGAAAACGGCTGTGGCGCTGAAGTTGCCTGTGAATGTGGAGTTGGTGGCATGTGAAACCCGCACGTGGAGCATTCTTTTGTTTGGGATGCTCTACTAGGTTCATTCCTAGATAATGCACTCAAAGGGCACTAAGCATAGAGTGTGAAAACTGAGTTTCCTTGAGAGCTGCTTGGAAGCCTGATGGTGTGTGAAGTTAGTGAGCCAAATGGAGTTGTTCTCCCACAAGAACCACTCGGCTTATCCTTCTTCAATATGCCCTTCACCAACATGCAGTGTTTCCTTGATTGCATTAGCTCTCACACCAATATTTGCGTCTAGAGCCTTTGCATTGAGGGCTATCTGAAAACGGCTGTGGCGCTGAAGTTGCCTGTGAATGTGGAGTTGGTGGCATGTGAAACCCGCATGTGGAGCATTCGTTTGTGTGGGATGCTCAGCAAGCTTCAATTCAGTACTACGCACTCAAAGGGCACTAAGCATAGAGTGTGAAAACTGAGTTTCCTTGAGAGCTGCTTGGAAGCCTGATGGTGTGTGAAGTTAGTGAGCCAAATGGAGTTGTTCTCCCACAAGAACCACTCGGCTGATCCTTCTTCAATATGCCCTTCACCAACATGCAGTGTTTCCTTGATTGAATTAGCTCTCACACCAATATTTGCGTCTAGAGCCTTTGCATTGAGGGCTATCTGAAAACGGCTGTGGCGCTGAAGTTGCCTGTGAATGTGGAGTTGGTGGCATGTGAAACCCGCATGTGGAGCATTCGTTTGTGTGGGATGCTCAGCAAGCTTCATTTCAGTACTACGCACTCAAAGGGCACTAAGCATAGAGTGTGAAAACTGAGTTTCCTTGAGAGCTGCTTGGAAACCTGATGGTGTGTGAAGTTAGTGAGCCAAATGGAGTTGTTCTCCCACAAGAACCACTCGGCTGATCCTTCTTCAATATGCCCTTCACCAACATGCAGTGTTTCCTTGATTGAATTAGCTCTCACACCAATATTTGTGTCTAGAGCCTTTGCTTTGAGGGCTATCTGAAAAGGGCTGTGGCGCTGAAGTTGCCTGAGAATGTGGAGTTGGTGGCATGTGAAACCCGCATGTGGAGCATTCGTTTGTGTGGGATGCTCTACCAGGTTCATTCCTAGATAATTCACCCAAAGGGCACTAAGCATAGAGTGTGAAAACTGAGTTTCCTTGAGAGCTGCTTGGAAGCCTGATTGTGTGTGAAGTTAGTTAGCCAAATGGAGTTGTTCTCCCACAAGGACCACTCGGCTGATCCTTCTTCATTATGCCCTTCACCAACATGCAGTGTTTCCTTGATTGAATTAGCTCTCACACCAATATTTGCGTCTAGATCCTTTGCATTGAGGGCTATCTGAAAACGGCTGTGGCGCTGAAGTTGCCTGTGAATGTGGAGTTGGTGGCATGTGAAACCCGCATGTGGAGCATTCGTTTGTGTGGGATGCTCACAAAGCTTCATTTCAGTCATAGGCACTCAAAGGGCACTAAGCATAGAGTGTGAAAACCTGAGTTTCCTTGAGAGCTGCTTGGAAGCCTGATGGTGTGTGAAGTTAGTGAGCCAAATGGAGTTGTTCTCCCACAAGGAACACTCGGCTGAACCTTCTTCAATATGCCCTTCACCAACATGCAGTGTTTCCTTGATTGAATTAGCTCTCACACCAATATTTGCGTCTAGAGCCTTTGCATTGAGGGCTATCTGAAAATGGCTGTGGCGCTGAAGTTGCCTGTGAATGTGGAGTTGGTGGCATGTGAAACCCGCATGTGGAGCATTCGTTTGTGTGGGATGCTCAGCAAGCTTCATTTCAGTCCTAGGCACTCAAAGGGCACTAAGCATAGAGTGTGAAAACTGAGTTTCCTTGAGAGCTGTTTGGAAGCCTGATGGTGTGTGAAGTTAGTGAGCCAAATGGAGTTGTTCTCCCACAAGAACCACTCGGCTGATCCTTCTTCAATATGCCCTTCACCAACATGCAGTGTTTCCTTGATTGAATTAGCTCTCACACCAATATTTGCGTCTAGAGCCTTTGCATTGAGGGCTATCTGAAAACGGCTCTGGTGCAGAAGTTGCGTGAAAATGTGGAGTTGGTGGCATGTGAAACCCGCATGTGGAGCATTCGTTTGTGTGGGATGCTCACCAAGCTTCATTTCAGTCTTACGCACACAAACAGCACTAAACATAGAGTGTGAAAACTGAGTTTCCTTGAGAGCTGCTTGGAAGCCTGATGGTGTGTGAAGTTAGTGAGCCAAATGGAGTTGTTCTCCCACAAGGACCACTCGGCTGATCCTTCTTCAATATGCCCTTCACCAACATGCAGTGTTTCCTTGATTGAATTAGCTCTCACACCAATACTTGCGTCTAGAGCCTTTGCATTGAGGGCTATCTGAAAACGGCTGTGGCGCAGAAGTTGCATGAAAATGTGGAGTTGGTGGCATGTGAAACCTGCATGTGGAGCATTCGTTTGTGTGGGATGCTCACCAAGCTTCATTTCAGTCCTTGGCACTCAAAGGGAACTAAGCATAGAGTGTGAAAACTGAGTTTCCTTGAGAGCTGCTTGGAGCCTGATGGTGTGTGGTTAGTGAGCCAAATGGAGTTGTTCTCCCACAAGAACCACTCGGCTGATTCTACTTCAATATGCCCTTCACCACCATGCAGTGTTTCCTTGATTGAATTAGCTCTCACACCAATATTTGCGTCTAGAGCCTTTGCATTGAGGGCTATCTGAAAATGGCTGTGGCGCTGAAGTTGCCTGTGAATGTGGAGTTGGTGGCATGTGAAACCCGCATGTGGAGCATGCGTTTGTGTGGGATGCTCAGCAAGCTTCATTTCAGTACTACGCACTCAAAGGGCACAAAGCATAGAGTGTGAAAACTGAGTTTCCTTGAGAGCTGCTTGGAAGCCTGATGGTGTGTGAAGTTAGTGAGCCAAATGGAGTTGTTCTCCCACAAGAACCACTCGGCTGATCCTTCTTCAATATGCCCTTCACCAACATGCAGTGTTTCCTTGATTGAATTAGCTCTCACACCAATATTTGCGTCTAGAGCCTTTGCATTGAGGGCTATCTGAAAACGGCTGTGGCGCTGAATTTGCCTGTGAATGTGGAGGTGGTGGCATGTGAAACCCGCATGTGGAGCATTCGTTTGTGTGGGATGTTCAGCAAGCTTCATTTCAGTACTACGCACTCAAAGGGCACTAAGCATAGAGTGTGAAAACTGAGTTTCCTTGAGAGCTGCTTGGAAACCTGATGGTGTGTGAAGTTAGTGAGCCAAATGGAGTTGTTCTCCCACAAGAACCACTCGGCTGATCCTTCTTCAATATGCCCTTCACCAACATGCAGTGTTTCCTTGATTGAATTAGCTCTCACACCAATATTTGTGCCTAGAGCCTTTGCATTGAGGGCTATCTGAAAATGGCTGTGGCGCTGAAGTTGCCTGTGAATGTGGAGTTGGTGGCATGTGAAACCCGCATGTGGAGCATTCGTTTGTGTGGGATGCTCAGCAAGCTTCATTTCAGTCCTAGGGACTCAAAGGGCACTAAGCATAGAGTGTGAAAACTGAGTTTCCTTGAGAGCTGCTTGGAAGCCTGATGGTGTGTGAAGTTAGTGAGCCAAATGGAGTTGTTCTCCCACAAGAACCACTCAGCTGATCCTTCTTCAATATGCCCTTCACCAACATGCAGTGTTTCCTTGATTGAATTAGCTCTCACACCAATATTTGCATCTAGAGCCTTTGCATTGAGGGCTATCTGAAAACGGCTGTGGCGCTGAAGTTGCCTGTGAATGTGGAGTTGGTGGCATGTGAAACCCGCATGTGGAGCATTCGTTTGTGTGGGATGCTCTACTAGGTTCATTCCTATATAATGCACTCAAAGGGCACTAAGCATAGAGTGTGAAAACTGAGTTTCCTTGAGAGCTGCTTGGAAACCTGATGGTGTGTGAAGTTAGTGAGCCAAATGGAGTTGTTCTCCCACAAGAACCTCTCGGCTGATCCTTCTTCAATATGCCCTTCACCAACATGCAGTGTTTCCTTGATTGAATTAGCTCTCACACCAATATTTGCGTCTAGAGCCTTTGCATTGAGGGCTATCTGAAAGCGGCTGTGGCGCTGAAGTTGCCTGAGAATGTGGAGTTGGTGGCATATGAAACCCGCATGTGGAGCATTCGTTTGTGTGGGATGCTCTACCAGGTTCATTCCTAGATAATGCACTCAAAGGGCACAAAGCATAGAGTGTGAAAAATGAGTTTCCTTGAGAGCTGCTTGGAAGCCTGATGGTGTGTGAAGTTAGTGAGCCAAATGGAGTTGTTCTCCCACAAGAACCACTTGGCTAATCC
>NW_026696219.1:0-33955 GCF_030435755.1 Ochotona princeps | reverse complement strand
AGCATCCCACACAAACGAATGCTCCACATGCGGGTTTCACATGCCACCAACTCCACATTCACAGGCAACTTCAGCGCCACAGCCGTTTTCAGATAGCCCTCAATGCAAAGGCTCTAGACGCAAATATTGGTGTGAGAGCTAATTCAATCAAGGAAACACTGCATGTTGGTGAAGGGCATATTGAAGAAGGATCAGCCGAGTGGTTCTTGTGGGAGAACAACTCCATTTGGCTCACTAACTTCACACACCATCAGGCTTCCAAGCAGCTCTCAAGGAAACTCAGTTTTCACACTCTATGCTTAGTGCCCTTTGAGTGCATTATCTAGGAATGAACCTGGTAGAGCATTCCACACAAACGAATGCTCCACATGCGGGTTTCACATGCCACCAACTCCACATTCACAGGCAACTTCAGCGCCACAGCCATTTTCAGATAGCCCTCAATGCAAAGGCTCTAGACGCAAATATTGGTGTGAGAGTTAATTCAATCAAGGAAACACTGCATGTTGGTGAAGGGCATATTGAAGAAGGATCAGCCGAGTGGTTCTTGTGGGAGAACAACTCCATTTGGCTCACTAACTTCACACACCATCAGGCTTCCAAGCAGCTCTCAAGGAAACTCAGTTTTCACACTCTATGCTTAGTGCCCTTTGTATGGCTAGCACTGAAATGAACCTGGTAGAGCATCCCACACAAACGAATGCTCCACATGCGGGTTTCACATGCCACCAACTCCACATTCACAGGCAACTTCAGCGCCACAGCCATTTTCAGATAGCCCTCAATGCAAAGGCTCTAGACGCAAATATTGGTGTGAGAGCTAATTCAATCAAGGAAACACTGCATGTTGGTGAAGGGCATATTGAAGAAGGATCAGCCGAGTGGTTCTTGTGGGAGAACAACTCCATTTGGCTCACTAACTTCACACACCATCAGGCTTCCAAGCAGCTCTCAAGGAAACTCAGTTTTCACACTCTATGCTTAGTGCCCTTTGAGTGCATTATCTAGGAATGAACCTGGTAGAGCATCCCACACAAACGAATGCTCCACATGCGGGTTTCACATGCCACCAACTCCACATTCACAGGCAACTTCAGCGCCACAGCCGTTTTCAGATAGCCCTCAATGCAAAGGCTCTAGACGCAAATATTGGTGTGAGAGCTAATTCAATCAAGGAAACACTGCATGTTGGTGAAGGGCATATTGAAGAAGGATCAGCCGAGTGGTTCTTGTGGGAGAACAACTCCATTTGGCTCACTAACTTCACACACCATCAGGCTTCCAAGCAGCTCTCAAGGAAACTCAGTTTTCACACTCTATGCTTAGTGCCCTGTGAGTGCCTTATCTAGGAATGAACCTGGTAGAGCATCCCACACAAACGAATGCTCCACATGCGGGTTTCACATGCCACCAACTCCACATTCACAGGCAACTTCAGCGCCACAGCCGTTTTCAGATAGCCCCCAATGCAAAGGCTCTAGACGCAAATATTGGTGTGAGAGCTAATTCAATCAAGGAAACACTGCATGTTGGTGAAGGGCATATTGAAGAAGGATCAGCCGAGTGGTTCTTGTGGGAGAACAACTCCATTTGGCTCACTAACTTCACACACCATCAGGCTTCCAAGCAGCTCTCAAGGAAACTCAGTTTTCACACTCTATGCTTAGTGCTCTTTGAGTGCATTATCTAGGAATGAACCTGGTAGAGCATCCCACACAAACGAATGCTCCACATGCGGGTTTCACATGCCACCAACTCCACATTCACAGGCAACTTCAGCGCCACAGCCGTTTTCAGATAGCCCTCAATGCAAAGGCTCTAGACGCAAATATTGGTGTGAGAGTTAATTCAATCAAGGAAACACTGCATGTTGGTGAAGGGCATATTGAAGAAGGATCAGCCGAGTGGTTCTTGTGGGAGAACAACTCCATTTGGCTCACTAACTTCACACACCATCAGGCTTCCAAGCAGCTCTCAAGGAAACTCAGTTTTCACACTCTATGCTTAGTGCCGTTTGAGTGCCTAGGACTGAAATGAAGTTTGGTCAGCATCCCACACAAACGAATGCTCCACATGCGGGTTTCACATGCCACCAACTCCACATTCACAGGCAACTTCAGCGCCACAGCCGTTTTCAGATAGCCATCAATGCAAAGGCTCTAGACGCAAATATTGGTGTGAGAGCTAATTCAATCAAGGAAACACTGCATGTTGGTGAAGGGCATATTGAAGAAGGATCAGCCGAGTGGTTCTTGTGGGAGAACAACTCCATTTGGCTCACTAACTTCACACACCATCAGGCTTCCAAACAGCTCTCAAGGAAACTCAGTTTTCACACTCTATGCTTAGTGCCCTTTGAGTGCCTAGGACTGAAATGAAGTTTGGTCAGCATCCCACACAAACGAATGCTCCACATGCGGGTTTCACATGCCACCAACTCCACATTCACAGGCAACTTCAGCGCCACAGCCGTTTTCAGATAGCCCTCAATGCAAAGGCTCTAGACGCAAATATTGGTGTGAGAGCTAATTCAATCAAGGAAACACTGCATGTTGGTGAAGGGCATATTGAAGAAGGATCAGCCGAGTGGTTCTTGTGGGAGAACAACTCCATTTGGCTCACTAACTTCACACACCATCAGGCTTCCAAGCAGCTCTCAAGGAAACTCAGTTTTCACACTCTATGCTTAGTGCCGTGTGAGTGCGTTATCTAGGAATGAACCTGGTAGAGAATCCCACACAAACGAATGCTCCACATGCGGGTTTCACATGCCACCAACTCCACATTCACAGGCAACTTCAGCGCCACAGCGGTTTTCAGATAGCCCCCAATGCAAAGGCTCTAGACGCAAATATTGGTGTGAGAGCTAATTCAATCAAGGAAACACTGCATGTTGGTGAAGGGCATATTGAAGAAGGATCAGCCGAGTGGTTCTTGTGGGAGAACAACTCCATTTGGCTCACTAACTTCACACACCATCAGGCTTCCAAGCAGCTCTCAAGGAAACTCAGTTTTCACACTCTATGCTTAGTGCCCTTTGAGTGCATTATCTAGGAATGAACCTGGTAGAGCATCCCACACAAACGAATGCTCCACATGCGGGTTTCACATGCCACCAACTCCACATTCACAGGTAACTTCAGCGCCACAGCCGTTTTCAGATAGCCCCCAATGCAAATGCTCTAGACGCAAATATTGGTGTGAGAGCTAATTCAATCAAGGAAACACTGCATGTTGGTGAAGGGCATATTGAAGAAGGATCAGCCGAGTGGTTCTTGTGGGAGAACAACTCCATTTGGCTCACTAACTTCACACACCATCAGGCTTCCAAACAGCTCTCAAGGAAACTCAGTTTTCACACTCTATGCTTAGTGCCCTTTGAGTGCATTATCTAGGAATGAACCTGGTAGAGCATCCCACACAAACGAATGCTCCACTTGCGGGTTTCACATGCCACCAACTCCACATTCACAGGCAACTTCAGCGCCACAGCCGTTTTCAGATAGCCCTCAATGCAAAGGCTCTAGACGCAAATATTGGTGTGAGAGCTAATTCAATCAAGGAAACACTGCATGTTGGTGAAGGGCATATTGAAGAAGGATCAGCCGAGTGGTTCTTGTGGGAGAACAACTCCATTTGGCTCACTAACTTCACACACCATCAGGCTTCCAAACAGCTCTCAAGGAAACTCAGTTTTCACACTCTATGCTTAGTGCCCTTTGAGTGCATTATCTAGGAATGAACCTGGTAGAGCATCCCACACAAACGAATGCTCCACATGCGGGTTTCACATGCCACCAACTCCACATTCACAGGCAACTTCAGCGCCACAGCCGTTTTCAGATAGCCCTCAATGCAAAGGCTCTAGACGCAAATATTGGTGTGAGAGCTAATTCAATCAAGGAAACACTGCATGTTGGTGAAGGGCATATTGAAGAAGGATCAGCCGAGTGGTTCTTGTGGGAGAACAACTCCATTTGGCTCACTAACTTCACACACCATCAGGCTTCCAAGCAGCTCTCAAGGAAACTCAGTTTTCACACTCTATGCTTAGTGCCCTTTGAGTGCATTATCTAGGAATGAACCTGGTAGAGCATCCCACACAAACGAATGCTCCACATGCGGGTTTCACATGCCACCAACTCCACATTCACAGGCAACTTCAGCGCCACAGCCGTTTTCAGATAGCCCTCAATGCAAAGGCTCTAGACGCAAATATTGGTGTGAGAGCTAATTCAATCAAGGAAACACTGCATGTTGGTGAAGGGCATATTGAAGAAGGATCAGCCGAGTGGTTCTTGTGGGAGAACAACTCCATTTGGCTCACTAACTTCACACACCATCAGGCTTCCAAGCAGCTCTCAAGGAAACTCAGTTTTCACACTCTATGCTTAGTGCCCTTTGAGTGCATTATCTAGGAATGAACCTGGTAGAGCATCCCACACAAACGAATGCTCCACATGCGGGTTTCACATGCCAGCAACTCCACATTCACAGGCAACTTCAGCGCCACAGCCGTTTTCAGATAGCCCTCAATGCAAAGGCTCTAGACGCAAATATTGGTGTGAGAGCTAATTCAATCAAGGAAACACTGCATGTTGGTGAAGGGCATATTGAAGAAGGATCAGCCGAGTGGTTCTTGTGGGAGAACAACTCCATTTGGCTCACTAACTTCACACACCATCAGGCTTCCAAGCAGCTCTCAAGGAAACTCAGTTTTCACACTCTATGCTTAGTGCCCTTTGAGTGCATTATCTAGGAATGAACCTGGTAGAGCATCCCACACAAACGAATGCTCCACATGCGGGTTTCACATGCCACCAACTCCACATTCACAGGCAACTTCAGCGCCACAGCCGTTTTCAGATAGCCCTCAATGCAAAGGCTCTAGACGCAAATATTGGTGTGAGAGCTAATTCAATCAAGGAAACACTGCATGTTGGTGAAGGGCATATTGAAGAAGGATCAGCCGAGTGGTTCTTGTGGGAGAACAACTCCATTTGGCTCACTAACTTCACACACCATCAGGCTTCCAAGCAGCTCTCAAGGAAACTCAGTTTTCACACTCTATGCTTAGTGCCCTGTGAGTGCGTTATCTAGGAATGAACCTGGTAGAGCATCCCACACAAACGAATGCTCCACATGCGGGTTTCACATGCCACCAACTCCACATTCACAGGCAACTTCAGCGCCACAGCCGTTTTCAGATAGCCCCCAATGCAAAGGCTCTAGACGCAAATATTGGTGTAAGAGCTAATTCAATCAAGGAAACACTGCATGTTGGTGAAGGGCATATTGAAGAAGGATCAGCCGAGTGGTTCTTGTGGGAGAACAACTCCATTTGGCTCACTAACTTCACACACCATCAGGCTTCCAAGCAGCTCTCAAGGAAACTCAGTTTTCACACTCTATGCTTAGTGCTCTTTGAGTGCATTATCTAGGAATGAACCTGGTAGAGCATCCCACACAAACGAATGCTCCACATGCGGGTTTCACATGCCACCAACTCCACATTCACAGGCAACTTCAGCGCCACAGCCGTTTTCAGATAGCCCTCAATGCAAAGGCTCTAGACGCAAATATTGGTGTGAGAGCTAATTCAATCAAGGAAACACTGCATGTTGGTGAAGGGCATATTGAGGAAGGATCAGCCGAGTGGTTCTTGTGGGAGAACAACTCCATTTGGCTCACTAACTTCACACACCATCAGGCTTCCAAGCAGCTCTCAAGGAAACTCAGTTTTCACACTCTATGCTTAGTGCCCTTTGAGTGCATTATCTAGGAATGAACCTGGTAGAGCATCCCACACAAACGAATGCTCCACATGCGGGTTTCACATGCCACCAACTCCACATTCACAGGCAACTTCAGCGCCACAGCCGTTTTCAGATAGCCCTCAATGCAAAGGCTCTAGACGCAAATATTGGTGTGAGAGCTAATTCAATCAAGGAAACACTGCATGTTGGTGAAGGGCATATTGAAGAAGGATCAGCCGAGTGGTTCTTGTGGGAGAACAACTCCATTTGGCTCACTAACTTCACACACCATCAGGCTTCCAAGCAGCTCTCAAGGAAACTCAGTTTTCACACTCTATGCTTAGTGCTCTTTGAGTGCATTATCTAGGAATGAACCTGGTAGAGCATTCCACACAAACGAATGCTCCACATGCGGGTTTCACATGCCACCAACTCCACATTCACAGGCAACTTCAGCGCCACAGCCGTTTTCAGATAGCCCTCAATGCAAAGGCTCTAGACGCAAATATTGGTGTGAGAGTTAATTCAATCAAGGAAACACTGCATGTTGGTGAAGGGCATATTGAAGAAGGATCAGCCGAGTGGTTCTTGTGGGAGAACAACTCCATTTGGCTCACTAACTTCACACACCATCAGGCTTCCAAGCAGCTCTCAAGGAAACTCAGTTTTCACACTCTATGCTTAGTGCCCTTTGTATGGCTAGCACTGAAATGAACCTGGTAGAGCATCCCACACAAACGAATGCTCCACATGCGGGTTTCACATGCCACCAACTCCACATTCACAGGCAACTTCAGCGCCACAGCCATTTTCAGATAGCCCTCAATGCAAAGGCTCTAGACGCAAATATTGGTGTGAGAGCTAATTCAATCAAGGAAACACTGCATGTTGGTGAAGGGCATATTGAAGAAGGATCAGCCGAGTGGTTCTTGTGGGAGAACAACTCCATTTGGCTCACTAACTTCACACACCATCAGGCTTCCAAACAGCTCTCAAGGAAACTCAGTTTTCACACTCTATGCTTAGTGCCCTTTGAGTGCATTATCTAGGAATGAACCTGGTAGAGCATCCCACACAAACGAATGCTCCACATGCGGGTTTCACATGCCACCAACTCCACATTCACAGGCAACTTCAGCGCCACAGCCGTTTTCAGATAGCCCTCAATGCAAAGGCTCTAGACGCAAATATTGGTGTGAGAGCTAATTCAATCAAGGAAACACTGCATGTTGGTGAAGGGCATATTGAAGAAGGATCAGCCGAGTGGTTCTTGTGGGAGAACAACTCCATTTGGCTCACTAACTTCACACACCATCAGGCTTCCAAGCAGCTCTCAAGGAAACTCAGTTTTCACACTCTATGCTTAGTGCCCTGTGAGTGCCTTATCTAGGAATGAACCTGGTAGAGCATCCCACACAAACGAATGCTCCACATGCGGGTTTCACATGCCACCAACTCCACATTCACAGGCAACTTCAGCGCCACAGCCGTTTTCAGATAGCCCCCAATGCAAAGGCTCTAGACGCAAATATTGGTGTGAGAGCTAATTCAATCAAGGAAACACTGCATGTTGGTGAAGGGCATATTGAAGAAGGATCAGCCGAGTGGTTCTTGTGGGAGAACAACTCCATTTGGCTCACTAACTTCACACACCATCAGGCTTCCAAGCAGCTCTCAAGGAAACTCAGTTTTCACACTCTATGCTTAGTGCTCTTTGAGTGCATTATCTAGGAATGAACCTGGTAGAGCATCCCACACAAACGAATGCTCCACATGCGGGTTTCACATGCCACCAACTCCACATTCACAGGCAACTTCAGCGCCACAGCCGTTTTCAGATAGCCCTCAATGCAAAGGCTCTAGACGCAAATATTGGTGTGAGAGTTAATTCAATCAAGGAAACACTGCATGTTGGTGAAGGGCATATTGAAGAAGGATCAGCCGAGTGGTTCTTGTGGGAGAACAACTCCATTTGGCTCACTAACTTCACACACCATCAGGCTTCCAAGCAGCTCTCAAGGAAACTCAGTTTTCACACTCTATGCTTAGTGCCCTTTGAGTGCCTAGGACTGAAATGAAGTTTGGTCAGCATCCCACACAAACGAATGCTCCACATGCGGGTTTCACATGCCACCAACTCCACATTCACAGGCAACTTCAGCGCCACAGCCGTTTTCAGATAGCCCTCAATGCAAAGGCTCTAGACGCAAATATTGGTGTGAGAGCTAATTCAATCAAGGAAACACTGCATGTTGGTGAAGGGCATATTGAAGAAGGATCAGCCGAGTGGTTCTTGTGGGAGAACAACTCCATTTGGCTCACTAACTTCACACACCATCAGGCTTCCAAACAGCTCTCAAGGAAACTCAGTTTTCACACTCTATGCTTAGTGCCCTTTGAGTGCATTATCTAGGAATGAACCTGGTAGAGCATCCCACACAAACGAATGCTCCACATGCGGGTTTCACATGCCACCAACTCCACATTCACAGGCAACTTCAGCGCCACAGCCGTTTTCAGATAGCCCTCAATGCAAAGGCTCTAGACGCAAATATTGGTGTGAGAGCTAATTCAATCAAGGAAACACTGCATGTTGGTGAAGGGCATATTGAAGAAGGATCAGCCGAGTGGTTCTTGTGGGAGAACAACTCCATTTGGCTCACTAACTTCACACACCATCAGGCTTCCAAACAGCTCTCAAGGAAACTCAGTTTTCACACTCTATGCTTAGTGCCCTTTGAGTGCATTATCTAGGAATGAACCTGGTAGAGCATCCCACACAAACGAATGCTCCACATGCGGGTTTCACATGCCACCAACTCCACATTCACAGGCAACTTCAGCGCCACAGCCGTTTTCAGATAGCCCTCAATGCAAAGGCTCTAGACGCAAATATTGGTGTGAGAGCTAATTCAATCAAGGAAACACTGCATGTTGGTGAAGGGCATATTGAAGAAGGATCAGCCGAGTGGTTCTTGTGGGAGAACAACTCCATTTGGCTCACTAACTTCACACACCATCAGGCTTCCAAGCAGCTCTCAAGGAAACTCAGTTTTCACACTCTATGCTTAGTGCTCTTTGAGTGCATTATCTAGGAATGAACCTGGTAGAGCATCCCACACAAACGAATGCTCCACATGCGGGTTTCACATGCCACCAACTCCACATTCACAGGCAACTTCAGCGCCACAGCCATTTTCAGATAGCCCTCAATGCAAAGGCTCTAGACGCAAATATTGGTGTGAGAGCTAATTCAATCAAGGAAACACTGCATGTTGGTGAAGGGCATATTGAAGAAGGATCAGCCGAGTGGTTCTTGTGGGAGAACAACTCCATTTGGCTCACTAACTTCACACACCATCAGGCTTCCAAACAGCTCTCAAGGAAACTCAGTTTTCACACTCTATGCTTAGTGCCCTTTGAGTGCATTATCTAGGAATGAACCTGGTAGAGCATCCCACACAAACGAATGCTCCACATGCGGGTTTCACATGCCACCAACTCCACATTCACAGGCAACTTCAGCGCCACAGCCGTTTTCAGATAGCCCTCAATGCAAAGGCTCTAGACGCAAATATTGGTGTGAGAGCTAATTCAATCAAGGAAACACTGCATGTTGGTGAAGGGCATATTGAAGAAGGATCAGCCGAGTGGTTCTTGTGGGAGAACAACTCCATTTGGCTCACTAACTTCACACACCATCAGGCTTCCAAACAGCTCTCAAGGAAACTCAGTTTTCACACTCTATGCTTAGTGCCCTTTGAGTGCATTATCTAGGAATGAACCTGGTAGAGCATCCCACACAAACGAATGCTCCACATGCGGGTTTCACATGCCACCAACTCCACATTCACAGGCAACTTCAGCGCCACAGCCGTTTTCAGATAGCCCTCAATGCAAAGGCTCTAGACGCAAATATTGGTGTGAGAGCTAATTCAATCAAGGAAACACTGCATGTTGGTGAAGGGCATATTGAAGAAGGATCAACCGAGTGGTTCTTGTGGGAGAACAACTCCATTTGGCTCACTAACTTCACACACCATCAGGCTTCCAAGCAGCTCTCAAGGAAACTCAGTTTTCACACTCTATGCTTAGTGCCCTGTGAGTGCGTTATCTAGGAATGAACCTGGTAGAGCATCCCACACAAACGAATGCTCCACATGCGGGTTTCACATGCCACCAACTCCACATTCACAGGCAACTTCAGCGCCACAGCCGTTTTCAGATAGCCCCCAATGCAAAGGCTCTAGACGCAAATATTGGTGTGAGAGCTAAATCAATGAAGGAAACACTGCCTGTTGGTGAAGGGCATATTGAAGAAGGATCAGCCGAGTGGTTCTTGTGGGAGAACAACTCCATTTGGCTCACTAACTTCACACACCATCAGGCTTCCAAGCAGCTCTCAAGGAAACTCAGTTTTCACACTCTATGCTTAGTGCCCTTTGAGTGCATTATCTAGGAATGAACCTGGTAGAGCATCCCACACAAACGAATGCTCCACATGCGGGTTTCACATGCCACCAACTCCACATTCACAGGCAACTTCAGCGCCACAGCCGTTTTCAGATAGCCCTCAATGCAAAGGATCTAGACGCAAATATTGGTGTGAGAGCTAATTCAATCAAGGAAACACTGCATGTTGGTGAAGGGCATATTGAGGAAGGATCAGCCGAGTGGTTCTTGTGGGAGAACAACTCCATTTGGCTCACTAACTTCACACACCATCAGGCTTCCAAGCAGCTCTCAAGGAAACTCAGTTTTCACACTCTATGCTTAGTGCCCTTTGAGTGCATTATCTAGGAATGAACCTGGTAGAGCATTCCACACAAACGAATGCTCCACATGCGGGTTTCACATGCCACCAACTCCACATTCACAGGCAACTTCAGCGCCACAGCCGTTTTCAGATAGCCCTCAATGCAAAGGCTCTAGACGCAAATATTGGTGTGAGAGCTAATTCAATCAAGGAAACACTGCATGTTGGTGAAGGGCATATTGAAGAAGGATCAGCCGAGTGGTTCTTGTGGGAGAACAACTCCATTTGGCTCACTAACTTCACACACCATCAGGCTTCCAAGCAGCTCTCAAGGAAACTCAGTTTTCACACTCTATGCTTAGTGCCCTTTGAGTGCATTATCTAGGAATGAACCTGGTAGAGCATTCCACACAAACGAATGCTCCACATGCGGGTTTCACATGCCACCAACTCCACATTCACAGGCAACTTCAGCGCCACAGCCGTTTTCAGATAGCCCTCAATGCAAAGGCTCTAGACGCAAATATTGGTGTGAGAGTTAATTCAATCAAGGAAACACTGCATGTTGGTGAAGGGCATATTGAAGAAGGATCAGCCGAGTGGTTCTTGTGGGAGAACAACTCCATTTGGCTCACTAACTTCACACACCATCAGGCTTCCAAGCAGCTCTCAAGGAAACTCAGTTTTCACACTCTATGCTTAGTGCCGTTTGAGTGCCTAGGACTGAAATGAAGTTTGGTCAGCATCCCACACAAACGAATGCTCCACATGCGGGTTTCACATGCCACCAACTCCACATTCACAGGCAACTTCAGCGCCACAGCCGTTTTCAGATAGCCCTCAATGCAAAGGCTCTAGACGCAAATATTGGTGTGAGAGCTAATTCAATCAAGGAAACACTGCATGTTGGTGAAGGGCATATTGAAGAAGGATCAGCCGAGTGGTTCTTGTGGGAGAACAACTCCATTTGGCTCACTAACTTCACACACCATCAGGCTTCCAAGCAGCTCTCAAGGAAACTCAGTTTTCACACTCTATGCTTAGTGCCCTTTGAGTGCATTATCTAGGAATGAACCTGGTAGAGCATCCCACACAAACGAATGCTCCACATGCGGGTTTCACATGCCACCAACTCCACATTCACAGGCAACTTCAGCGCCACAGCCGTTTTCAGATAGCCCTCAATGCAAAGGCTCTAGACGCAAATATTGGTGTGAGAGCTAATTCAATCAAGGAAACACTGCATGTTGGTGAAGGGCATATTGAAGAAGGATCAGCCGAGTGGTTCTTGTGGGAGAACAACTCCATTTGGCTCACTAACTTCACACACCATCAGGCTTCCAAACAGCTCTCAAGGAAACTCAGTTTTCACACTCTATGCTTAGTGCCCTTTGAGTGCATTATCTAGGAATGAACCTGGTAGAGCATCCCACACAAACGAATGCTCCACATGCGGGTTTCACATGCCACCAACTCCACATTCACAGGCAACTTCAGCGCCACAGCCGTTTTCAGATAGCCCTCAATGCAAAGGCTCTAGACGCAAATATTGGTGTGAGAGCTAATTCAATCAAGGAAACACTGCATGTTGGTGAAGGGCATATTGAAGAAGGATCAGCCGAGTGGTTCTTGTGGGAGAACAACTCCATTTGGCTCACTAACTTCACACACCATCAGGCTTCCAAGCAGCTCTCAAGGAAACTCAGTTTTCACACTCTATGCTTAGTGCCCTTTGAGTGCATTATCTAGGAATGAACCTGGTAGAGCATCCCACACAAACGAATGCTCCACATGCGGGTTTCACATGCCACCAACTCCACATTCACAGGCAACTTCAGCGCCACAGCCGTTTTCAGATAGCCCTCAATGCAAAGGCTCTAGACGCAAATATTGGTGTGAGAGCTAATTCAATCAAGGAAACACTGCATGTTGGTGAAGGGCATATTGAGGAAGGATCAGCCGAGTGGTTCTTGTGGGAGAACAACTCCATTTGGCTCACTAACTTCACACACCATCAGGCTTCCAAGCAGCTCTCAAGGAAACTCAGTTTTCACACTCTATGCTTAGTGCCCTTTGAGTGCATTATCTAGGAATGAACCTGGTAGAGCATCCCACACAAACGAATGCTCCACATGCGGGTTTCACATGCCACCAACTCCACATTCACAGGCAACTTCAGCGCCACAGCCGTTTTCAGATAGCCCTCAATGCAAAGGCTCTAGACGCAAATATTGGTGTGAGAGTTAATTCAATCAAGGAAACACTGCATGTTGGTGAAGGGCATATTGAAGAAGGATCAGCCGAGTGGTTCTTGTGGGAGAACAACTCCATTTGGCTCACTAACTTCACACACCATCAGGCTTCCAAGCAGCTCTCAAGGAAACTCAGTTTTCACACTCTATGCTTAGTGCCGTTTGAGTGCCTAGGACTGAAATGAAGTTTGGTCAGCATCCCACACAAACGAATGCTCCACATGCGGGTTTCACATGCCACCAACTCCACATTCACAGGCAACTTCAGCGCCACAGCCGTTTTCAGATAGCCCTCAATGCAAAGGCTCTAGACGCAAATATTGGTGTGAGAGCTAATTCAATCAAGGAAACACTGCATGTTGGTGAAGGGCATATTGAAGAAGGATCAGCCGAGTGGTTCTTGTGGGAGAACAACTCCATTTGGCTCACTAACTTCACACACCATCAGGCTTCCAAGCAGCTCTCAAGGAAACTCAGTTTTCACACTCTATGCTTAGTGCCCTTTGAGTGCCTAGGACTGAAATGAAGTTTGGTCAGCATCCCACACAAACGAATGCTCCACATGCGGGTTTCACATGCCACCAACTCCACATTCACAGGCAACTTCAGCGCCACAGCCGTTTTCAGATAGCCCTCAATGCAAAGGCTCTAGACGCAAATATTGGTGTGAGAGCTAATTCAATCAAGGAAACACTGCATGTTGGTGAAGGGCATTATTGAAGAAGGATCAGCCGAGTGGTTCTTGTGGGAGAACAACTCCATTTGGCTCACTAACTTCACACACCATCAGGCTTCTAAGCAGCTCTCAAGGAAACTCAGTTTTCACACTCTATGCTTAGTGCCCTTTGAGTGCCTAGGACTGAAATGAAGCTTGGTCAGCATCCCACACAAACGAATGCTCCACATGCGGGTTTCACATGCCACCAACTCCACATTCACAGGCAACTTCAGCGCCACAGCCGTTTTCAGATAGCCCTCAATGCAAAGGCTCTAGACGCAAATATTGGTGTGAGAGCTAATTCAATCAAGGAAACACTGCATGTTGGTGAAGGGCATATTGAAGAAGGATCAGCCGAGTGGTTCTTGTGGGAGAACAACTCCATTTGGCTCACTAACTTCACACACCATCAGGCTTCCAAGCAGCTCTCAAGGAAACTCAGTTTTCACACTCTATGCTTAGTGCCCTGTGAGTGCCTTATCTAGGAATGAACCTGGTAGAGCATCCCACACAAACGAATGCTCCACATGCGGGTTTCACATGCCACCAACTCCACATTCACAGGCAACTTCAGCGCCACAGCCGTTTTCAGATAGCCCTCAATGCAAAGGCTCTAGACGCAAATATTGGTGTGAGAGCTAATTCAATCAAGGAAACACTGCATGTTGGTGAAGGGCATATTGAGGAAGGATCAGCCGAGTGGTTCTTGTGGGAGAACAACTCCATTTGGCTCACTAACTTCACACACCATCAGGCTTCCAAGCAGCTCTCAAGGAAACTCAGTTTTCACACTCTATGCTTAGTGCCCTTTGAGTGCATTATATAGGAATGAACCTGGTAGAGCATTCCACACAAACGAATGCTCCACATGCGGGTTTCACATGCCACCAACTCCACATTCACAGGCAACTTCAGCGCCACAGCCGTTTTCAGATAGCCCTCAATGCAAAGGCTCTAGACGCAAATATTGGTGTGAGAGCTAATTCAATCAAGGAAACACTGCATGTTGGTGAAGGGCATATTGAAGAAGGATCAGCCGAGTGGTTCTTGTGGGAGAACAACTCCATTTGGCTCACTAACTTCACACACCATCAGGCTTCCAAGCAGCTCTCAAGGAAACTCAGTTTTCACACTCTATGCTTAGTGCCCTTTGAGTGCATTATCTAGGAATGAACCTGGTAGAGCATTCCACACAAACGAATGCTCCACATGCGGGTTTCACATGCCACCAACTCCACATTCACAGGCAACTTCAGCGCCACAGCCGTTTTCAGATAGCCCTCAATGCAAAGGCTCTAGACGCAAATATTGGTGTGAGAGTTAATTCAATCAAGGAAACACTGCATGTTGGTGAAGGGCATATTGAAGAAGGATCAGCCAAGTGGTTCTTGTGGGAGAACAACTCCATTTGGCTCACTAACTTCACACACCATCAGGCTTCCAAGCAGCTCTCAAGGAAACTCAGTTTTCACACTCTATGCTTAGTGCCGTTTGAGTGCCTAGGACTGAAATGAAGTTTGGTCAGCATCCCACACAAACGAATGCTCCACATGCGGGTTTCACATGCCACCAACTCCACATTCACAGGCAACTTCAGCGCCACAGCCGTTTTCAGATAGCCCTCAATGCAAAGGCTCTAGACGCAAATATTGGTGTGAGAGCTAATTCAATCAAGGAAACACTGCATGTTGGTGAAGGGCATATTGAAGAATGATCAGCCGAGTGGTTCTTGTGGGAGAACAACTCCATTTGGCTCACTAACTTCACACACCATCAGGCTTCCAAACAGCTCTCAAGGAAACTCAGTTTTCACACTCTATGCTTAGTGCCCTTTGAGTGCATTATCTAGGAATGAACCTGGTAGAGCATCCCACCCAAACGAATGCTCCACATGCGGGTTTCACATGCCACCAACTCCACATTCACAGGCAACTTCAGCGCCACAGCCGTTTTCAGATAGCCCTCAATGCAAAGGCTCTAGACGCAAATATTGGTGTGAGAGCTAATTCAATCAAGGAAACACTGCATGTTGGTGAAGGGCATATTGAAGAAGGATCAGCCGAGTGGTTCTTGTGGGAGAACAACTCCATTTGGCTCACTAACTTCACACACCATCAGGCTTCCAAACAGCTCTCAAGGAAACTCAGTTTTCACACTCTATGCTTAGTGCCCTTTGAGTGCATTATCTAGGAATGAACCTGGTAGAGCATCCCACACAAACGAATGCTCCACATGCGGGTTTCACATGCCACCAACTCCACATTCACAGGCAACTTCAGCGCCACAGCCGTTTTCAGATAGCCCTCAATGCAAAGGCTCTAGACGCAAATATTGGTGTGAGAGCTAATTCAATCAAGGAAACACTGCATGTTGGTGAAGGGCATATTGAAGAAGGATCAGCCGAGTGGTTCTTGAGGGAGAACAACTCCATTTGGCTCACTAACTTCACACACCATCAGGCTTCCAAGCAGCTCTCAAGGAAACTCAGTTTTCACACTCTATGCTTAGTGCCCTTTGAGTGCATTATCTAGGAATGAACCTGGTAGAGCATCCCACACAAACGAATGCTCCACATGCGGGTTTCACATGCCACCAACTCCACATTCACAGGCAACTTCAGCGCCACAGCCGTTTTCAGATAGCCCTCAATGCAAAGGCTCTAGACGCAAATATTGGTGTGAGAGCTAATTCAATCAAGGAAACACTGCATGTTGGTGAAGGGCATATTGAAGAAGGATCAGCTGAGTGGTTCTTGTGGGAGAACAACTCCATTTGGCTCACTAACTTCACACACCATCAGGCTTCCAAGCAGCTCTCAAGGAAACTCAGTTTTCACACTCTATGCTTAGTGCCCTTTGAGTGCCTAGGACTGAAATGAAGTTTGGTCAGCATCCCACACAAACGAATGCTCCACATGCGGGTTTCACATGCCACCAACTCCACATTCACAGGCAACTTCAGCGCCACAGCCGTTTTCAGATAGCCCTCAATGCAAAGGCTCTAGACGCAAATATTGGTGTGAGAGCTAATTCAATCAAGGAAACACTGCATGTTGGTGAAGGGCATATTGAAGAAGGATCAGCCGAGTGGTTCTTGTGGGAGAACAACTCCATTCTCACTAACGTCACACACCATCAGGCTTCCAAGCAGCTCTCAAGGAAACTCAGTTTTCACACTCTATGCTTAGTGCCCTTTGAGTGCCTAGGACTGAAATGAAGCTTGGTCAGCATCCCACACAAACGAATGCTCCACATGCGGGTTTCACATGCCAGCAACTCCACATTCACAGGCAACTTCAGCGCCACAGCCGTTTTCAGATAGCCCTCAATGCAAAGGCTCTAGACGCAAATATTGGTGTGAGAGCTAATTCAATCAAGGAAACACTGCATGTTGGTGAAGGGCATATTGAAGAAGGATCAGCCGAGTGGTTCTTGTGGGAGAACAACTCCATTTGGCTCACTAACTTCACACACCATCAGGCTTCCAAGCAGCTCTCAAGGAAACTCAGTTTTCACACTCTATGCTTAGTGCCCTTTGTATGGCTAGCACTGAAATGAACCTGGTAGAGCATCCCACACAAACGAATGCTCCACATGCGGGTTTCACATGCCACCAACTCCACATTCACAGGCAACTTCAGCGCCACAGCCATTTTCAGATAGCCCTCAATGCAAAGGATCTAGACGCAAATATTGGTGTGAGAGCTAATTCAATCAAGGAAACACTGCATGTTGGTGAAGGGCATATTGAAGAAGGATCAGCCGAGTGGTTCTTGTGGGAGAACAACTCCATTTGGCTCACTAACTTCACACACCATCAGGCTTCCAACAGCTCTCAAGGAAACTCAGTTTTCACACTCTATGCTTAGTGCCCTTTGAGTGCCTTATCTAGGAATGAACCTGGTAGAGCATCCC
This sequence comes from Ochotona princeps, assembly GCF_030435755.1. Taxonomy (NCBI): domain Eukaryota; kingdom Metazoa; phylum Chordata; class Mammalia; order Lagomorpha; family Ochotonidae; genus Ochotona; species Ochotona princeps. The sequence continues at coordinate 16,559 of NW_026696219.1, read as the reverse complement.
ACACAAACGAATGCTCCACATGCGGGTTTCACATGCCACCAACTCCACATTCACAGGCAACTTCAGCGCCACAGCCGTTTTCAGATAGCCCTCAATGCAAAGGCTCTAGACGCAAATATTGGTGTGAGAGCTAATTCAATCAAGGAAACACTGCATGTTGGTGAAGGGCATATTGAAGAAGGATCAGCCGAGTGGTTCTTGTGGGAGAACAACTCCATTTGGCTCACTAACTTCACACACCATCAGGCTTCCAAGCAGCTCTCAAGGAAACTCAGTTTTCACACTCTATGCTTAGTGCCCTTTGTATATCTAGCACTGAAATGAACCTGGTAGAGCATCCCACACAAACGAATGCTCCACATGCGGGTTTCACATGCCACCAACTCCACATTCACAGGCAACTTCAGCGCCGCAGCCATTTTCAGATAGCCCTCAATGCAAAGGCTCTAGACGCAAATATTGGTGTGAGAGCTAATTCAATCAAGGAAACACTGCATGTTGGTGAAGGGCATATTGAAGAAGGATCAGCCGAGTGGTTCTTGAGGGAGAACAACTCCATTTGGCTCACTAACTTCACACACCATCAGGCTTCCAAGCAGCTCTCAAGGAAACTCAGTTTTCACACTCTATGCTTAGTGCCCTTTGAGTGCATTATCTAGGAATGAACCTGGTAGAGCATCCCACACAAACGAATGCTCCCACATGCGGGTTTCACATGCCACCAACTCCACATTCACAGGCAACTTCAGCGCCACAGCCGTTTTCAGATAGCCCTCAATGCAAAGGCTCTAGACGCAAATATTGGTGTGAGAGCTAATTCAATCAAGGAAACACTGCATGTTGGTGAAGGGCATATTGAAGAAGGATCAGCCGAGTGGTTCTTGTGGGAGAACAACTCCATTTGGCTCACTAACTTCACACACCATCAGGCTTCTAAGCAGCTCTCAAGGAAACTCAGTTTTCACACTCTATGCTTAGTGCCCTTTGAGTGCCTAGGACTGAAATGAAGCTTGGTCAGCATCCCACACAAACGAATGCTCCACATGCGGGTTTCACATGCCACCAACTCCACATTCACAGGCAACTTCAGCGCCACAGCCGTTTTCAGATAGCCCTCAATGCAAAGGCTCTAGACGCAAATATTGGTGTGAGAGCTAATTCAATCAAGGAAACACTGCATGTTGGTGAAGGGCATATTGAAGAAGGATCAGCCGAGTGGTTCTTGTGGGAGAACAACTCCATTTGGCTCACTAACTTCACACACCATCAGGCTTCCAAGCAGCTCTCAAGGAAACTCAGTTTTCACACTCTATGCTTAGTGCCCTGTGAGTGCCTTATCTAGGAATGAAACCTGGTAGAGCATCCCACACAAACGAATGCTCCACATGCGGGTTTCACATGCCACCAACTCCACATTCACAGGCAACTTCAGCGCCACAGCCGTTTTCAGATAGCCCTCAATGCAAAGGCTCTAGACGCAAATATTGGTGTGAGAGCTAATTCAATCAAGGAAACACTGCATGTTGGTGAAGGGCATATTGAAGAAGGATCAGCCGAGTGGTTCTTGTGGGAGAACAACTCCATTTGGCTCACTAACTTCACACACCATCAGGCTTCCAAGCAGCTCTCAAGGAAACTCAGTTTTCACACTCTATGCTTAGTGCCCTTTGTATGGCTAGCACTGAAATGAACCTGGTAGAGCATCCCACACAAACGAATGCTCCACATGCGGGTTTCACATGCCACCAACTCCACATTCACAGGCAACTTCAGCGCCACAGCCATTTTCAGATAGCCCTCAATGCAAAGGATCTAGACGCAAATATTGGTGTGAGAGCTAATTCAATCAAGGAAAACACTGCATGTTGGTGAAGGGCATATTGAAGAAGGATCAGCCGAGTGGTTCTTGTGGGAGAACAACTCCATTTGGCTCACTAACTTCACACACCATCAGGCTTCCAACAGCTCTCAAGGAAACTCAGTTTTCACACTCTATGCTTAGTGCCCTTTGAGTGCCTTATCTAGGAATGAACCTGGTAGAGCATCCCACACAAACGAATGCTCCACATGCGGGTTTCACATGCCACCAACTCCACATTCACAGGCAACTTCAGCGCCACAGCCGTTTTCAGATAGCCCTCAATGCAAAGGCTCTAGACGCAAATATTGGTGTGAGAGCTAATTCAATCAAGGAAACACTGCATGTTGGTGAAGGGCATATTGAAGAAGGATCAGCCGAGTGGTTCTTGTGGGAGAACAACTCCATTTGGCTCACTAACTTCACACACCATCAGGCTTCCAAGCAGCTCTCAAGGAAACTCAGTTTTCACACTCTATGCTTAGTGCCCTTTGTATGGCTAGCACTGAAATGAACCTGGTAGAGCATCCCACACAAACGAATGCTCCACATGCGGGTTTTCACATGCCACCAACTCCACATTCACAGGCAACTTCAGCGCCGCAGCCATTTTCAGATAGCCCTCAATGCAAAGGCTCTAGACGCAAATATTGGTGTGAGAGCTAATTCAATCAAGGAAACACTGCATGTTGGTGAAGGGCATATTGAAGAAGGATCAGCCGAGTGGTTCTTGTGGGAGAACAACTCCATTTGGCTCACTAACTTCACACACCATCAGGCTTCCAAGCAGCTCTCAAGGAAACTCAGTTTTCACACTCTATGCTTAGTGCCCTGTGAGTGCCTTATCTAGGAATGAACCTGGTAGAGCATCCCACACAAACGAATGCTCCACATGCGGGTTTCACATGCCACCAACTCCACATTCACAGGCAACTTCAGCGCCACAGCCGTTTTCAGATAGCCCTCAATGCAAAGGCTCTAGACGCAAATATTGGTGTGAGAGCTAATTCAATCAAGGAAACACTGCATGTTGGTGAAGGGCATATTGAAGAAGGATCAGCCGAGTGGTTCTTGTGGGAGAACAACTCCATTTGGCTCACTAACGTCACACACCATCAGGCTTCCAAGCAGCTCTCAAGGAAACTCAGTTTTCACACTCTATGCTTAGTGCCCTTTGAGTGCCTAGGACTGAAATGAAGCTTGGTCAGCATCCCACACAAACGAATGCTCTACATGCGGGTTTCACATGCCACCAACTCCACATTCACAGGCAACTTCAGCGCCACAGCCGTTTTCAGATAGCCCTCAATGCAAAGGCTCTAGACGCAAATATTGGTGTGAGAGCTAATTCAATCAAGGAAACACTGCATGTTGGTGAAGGGCATATTGAAGAAGGATCAGCCGAGTGGTTCTTGTGGGAGAACAACTCCATTTGGCTCACTAACTTCACACACCATCAGGCTTCCAAGCAGCTCTCAAGGAAACTCAGTTTTCACACTCTATGCTTAGTGCCCTTTGTATGGCTAGCACTGAAATGAACCTGGTAGAGCATCCCACACAAACGAATGCTCCACATGCGGGTTTCACATGCCACCAACTCCACATTCACAGGCAACTTCAGCGCCACAGCCATTTTCAGATAGCCCTCAATGCAAAGGATCTAGACGCAAATATTGGTGTGAGAGCTAATTCAATCAAGGAAACACTGCATGTTGGTGAAGGGCATATTGAAGAAGGATCAGCCGAGTGGTTCTTGTGGGAGAACAACTCCATTTGGCTCACTAACTTCACACACCATCAGGCTTCCAACAGCTCTCAAGGAAACTCAGTTTTCACACTCTATGCTTAGTGCCCTTTGAGTGCCTTATCTAGGAATGAACCTGGTAGAGCATCCCACACAAACGAATGCTCCACATGCGGGTTTCACATGCCACCAACTCCACATTCACAGGCAACTTCAGCGCCACAGCGGTTTTCAGATAGCCCTCAATGCAAAGGCTCTAGACGCAAATATTGGTGTGAGAGCTAATTCAATCAAGGAAACACTGCATGTTGGTGAAGGGCATATTGAAGAAGGATCAGCCGAGTGGTTCTTGTGGGAGAACAACTCCATTTGGCTCACTAACTTCACACACCATCAGGCTTCCAAGCAGCTCTCAAGGAAACTCAGTTTTCACACTCTATGCTTAGTGCCCTTTGCATGTCTAGCACTGAAATGAACCTGGTAGAGCATCCCACACAAACGAATGCTCCACATGCGGGTTTCACATGCCACCAACTCCACATTCACAGGCAACTTCAGCGCCGCAGCCATTTTCAGATAGCCCTCAATGCAAAGGATCTAGACGCAAATATTGGTGTGAGAGCTAATTCAATCAAGGAAACACTGCATGTTGGTGAAGGGCATATTGAAGAAGGATCAGCCGAGTGGTTCTTGTGGGAGAACAACTCCATTTGGCTCACTAACTTCACACACCATCAGGCTTCCAAGCAGCTCTCAAGGAAACTCAGTTTTCACACTCTATGCTTAGTGCCCTGTGAGTGCCTTATCTAGGAATGAACCTGGTAGAGCATCCCACACAAACGAATGCTCCACATGCGGGTTTCACATGCCACCAACTCCACATTCACAGGCAACTTCAGCGCCACAGCCGTTTTCAGATAGCCCCCAATGCAAATGCTCTAGACGCAAATATTGGTGTGAGAGCTAATTCAATCAAGGAAACACTGCATGTTGGTGAAGGGCATATTGAAGAAGGATCAGCCGAGTGGTTCTTATGGGAGAACAACTCCATTTGGCTCACTAACTTCACACACCATCAGGCTTCCAAACAGCTCTCAAGGAAACTCAGTTTTCACACTCTATGCTTAGTGCCCTTTGAGTGCATTATCTAGGAATGAACCTGGTAGAGCATCCCACACAAACGAATGCTCCACATGCGGGTTTCACATGCCACCAACTCCACATTCACAGGCAACTTCAGCGCCACAGCCGTTTTCAGATAGCCCTCAATGCAAAGGCTCTAGACGCAAATATTGGTGTGAGAGCTAATTCAATCAAGGAAACACTGCATGTTGGTGAAGGGCATATTGAAGAAGGATCAGCCGAGTGGTTCTTGTGGGAGAACAACTCCATTTGGCTCACTAACTTCACACACCATCAGGCTTCCAAACAGCTCTCAAGGAAACTCATTTTTCACACTCTATGCTTAGTGCCTTTTGAGTGCATTATCTAGGAATGAACCTGGTAGAGCATCCCACACAAACGAATGCTCCACATGCGGGTTTCACATGCCACCAACTCCACATTCACAGGCAACTTCAGCGCCACAGCCGTTTTCAGATAGCCCTCAATGCAAAGGCTCTAGACGCAAATATTGGTGTGAGAGCTAATTCAATCAAGGAAACACTGCATGTTGGTGAAGGGCATATTGAAGAAGGATCAGCCGAGTGGTTCTTGTGGGAGAACAACTCCATTTGGCTCACTAACTTCACACACCATCAGGCTTCCAAGCAGCTCTCAAGGAAACTCAGTTTTCACACTCTATGCTTAGTGCCCTTTGAGTGCATTATCTAGGAATGAACCTGGTAGAGCATCCCACACAAACGAATGCTCCACATGCGGGTTTCACATGCCACCAACTCCACATTCACAGGCAACTTCAGCGCCACAGCCGTTTTCAGATAGCCCTCAATGCAAAGGCTCTAGACGCAAATATTGGTGAGAGAGCTAATTCAATCAAGGAAACACTGCATGTTGGTGAAGGGCATATTGAAGAAGGATCAGCCGAGTGGTTCTTGTGGGAGAACAACTCCATTTGGCTCACTAACTTCACACACCATCAGGCTTCCAAGCAGCTCTCAAGGAAACTCAGTTTTCACACTCTATGCTTAGTGCCCTTTGAGTGCATTATCTAGGAATGAACCTGGTAGAGCATCCCACACAAACGAATGCTCCACATGCGGGTTTCACATGCCACCAACTCCACATTCACAGGCAACTTCAGCGCCACAGCCGTTTTCAGATAGCCCTCAATGCAAAGGCTCTAGAAGCAAATATTGGTGTGAGAGCTAATTCAATCAAGGAAACACTGCATGTTGGTGAAGGGCATATTGAAGAAGGATCAGCCGAGTGGTTCTTGTGGGAGAACAACTCCATTTGGCTCACTAACTTCACACACCATCAGGCTTCCAAGCAGCTCTCAAGGAAACTCAGTTTTCACACTCTATGCTTAGTGCCCTTTGTATGGCTAGCACTGAAATGAACCTGGTAGAGCATCCCACACAAACGAATGCTCCACATGCGGGTTTCACATGCCACCAACTCCACATTCACAGGCAACTTCAGCGCCACAGCCATTTTCAGATAGCCCTCAATGCAAAGGCTCTAGACGCAAATATTGGTGTGAGAGCTAATTCAATCAAGGAAACACTGCATGTTGGTGAAGGGCATATTGAAGAAGGATCAGCCGAGTGGTTCTTGTGGGAGAACAACTCCATTTGGCTCACTAACTTCACACACCATCAGGCTTCCAAACAGCTCTCAAGGAAACTCAGTTTTCACACTCTATGCTTAGTGCCCTTTGAGTGCATTATCTAGGAATGAACCTGGTAGAGCATCCCACACAAACGAATGCTCCACATGCGGGTTTCACATGCCACCAACTCCACATTCACAGGCAACTTCAGCGCCACAGCGGTTTTCAGATAGCCCTCAATGCAAAGGCTCTAGACGCAAATATTGGTGTGAGAGCTAATTCAATCAAGGAAACACTGCATGTTGGTGAAGGGCATATTGAAGAAGGATCAGCCGAGTGGTTCTTGTGGGAGAACAACTCCATTTGGCTCACTAACTTCACACACCATCAGGCTTCCAAGCAGCTCTCAAGGAAACTCAGTTTTCACACTCTATGCTTAGTGCCCTGTGAGTGCGTTATCTAGGAATGAACCTGGTAGAGCATCCCACACAAACGAATGCTCCACATGCGGGTTTCACATGCCACCAACTCCACATTCACAGGCAACTTCAGCGCCACAGCCGTTTTCAGATAGCCCCCAATGCAAAGGCTCTAGACGCAAATATTGGTGTGAGAGCTAATTCAATCAAGGAAACACTGCATGTTGGTGAAGGGCATATTGAAGAAGGATCAGCCGAGTGGTTCTTGTGGGAGAACAACTCCATTTGGCTCACTAACTTCACACACCATCAGGCTTCCAAGCAGCTCTCAAGGAAACTCAGTTTTCACACTTTATGCTTAGTGCTCTTTGAGTGCATTATCTAGGAATGAACCTGGTAGAGCATCCCACACAAACGAATGCTCCACATGCGGGTTTCACATGCCACCAACTCCACATTCACAGGCAACTTCAGCGCCACAGCCGTTTTCAGATAGCCCTCAATGCAAAGGCTCTAGACGCAAATATTGGTGTGAGAGCTAATTCAATCAAGGAAACACTGCATGTTGGTGAAGGGCATATTGAGGAAGGATCAGCCGAGTGGTTCTTGTGGGAGAACAACTCCATTTGGCTCACTAACTTCACACACCATCAGGCTTCCAAGCAGCTCTCAAGGAAACTCAGTTTTCACACTCTATGCTTAGTGCCCTTTGAGTGCATTATCTAGGAATGAACCTGGTAGAGCATCCCACACAAACGAATGCTCCACATGCGGGTTTCACATGCCACCAACTCCACATTCACAGGCAACTTCAGCGCCACAGCCGTTTTCAGATAGCCCTCAATGCAAAGGCTCTAGACGCAAATATTGGTGTGAGAGCTAATTCAATCAAGGAAACACTGCATGTTGGTGAAGGGCATATTGAAGAAGGATCAGCCGAGTGGTTCTTGTGGGAGAACAACTCCATTTGGCTCACTAACTTCACACACCATCAGGCTTCCAAGCAGCTCTCAAGGAAACTCAGTTTTCACACTCTATGCTTAGTGCCCTTTGAGTGCATTATCTAGGAATGAACCTGGTAGAGCATTCCACACAAACGAATGCTCCACATGCGGGTTTCACATGCCACCAACTCCACATTCACAGGCAACTTCAGCGCCACAGCCGTTTTCAGATAGCCCTCAATGCAAAGGCTCTAGACGCAAATATTGGTGTGAGAGTTAATTCAATCAAGGAAACACTGCATGTTGGTGAAGGGCATATTGAAGAAGGATCAGCCGAGTGGTTCTTGTGGGAGAACAACTCCATTTGGCTCACTAACTTCACACACCATCAGGCTTCCAAGCAGCTCTCAAGGAAACTCAGTTTTCACACTCTATGCTTAGTGCTCTTAGTGTGCCTAGGACTGAAATGAAGCTTGGTCAGCATCCCACACAAACGAATGCTCCACATGCGGGTTTCACATGCCACCAACTCCACATTCACAGGCAACTTCAGCGCCACAGCCGTTTTCAGATAGCCCTCAATGCAAAGGCTCTAGACGCAAATATTGGTGTGAGAGCTAATTCAATCAAGGAAACACTGCATGTTGGTGAAGGGCATATTGAAGAAGGATCAGCCGAGTGGTTCTTGTGGGAGAACAACTCCATTTGGCTCACTAACTTCACACACCATCAGGCTTCCAAACAGCTCTCAAGGAAACTCAGTTTTCACACTCTATGCTTAGTGCCCTGTGAGTGCATTATCTAGGAATGAACCTGGTAGAGCATCCCACACAAACGAATGCTCCACATGCGGGTTTCACATGCCACCAACTCCACATTCACAGGCAACTTCAGCGCCACAGCCGTTTTCAGATAGCCCTCAATGCAAAGGCTCTAGACGCAAATATTGGTGTGAGAGCTAATTCAATCAAGGAAACACTGCATGTTGGTGAAGGGCATATTGAAGAAGGATCAGCCGAGTGGTTCTTGTGGGAGAACAACTCCATTTGGCTCACTAACTTCACACACCATCAGGCTTCCAAACAGCTCTCAAGGAAACTCAGTTTTCACACTCTATGCTTAGTGCCCTTTGAGTGCATTATCTAGGAATGAACCTGGTAGAGCATCCCACACAAACGAATGCTCCACATGCGGGTTTCACATGCCACCAACTCCACATTCACAGGCAACTTCAGCGCCACAGCCGTTTTCAGATAGCCCTCAATGCAAAGGCTCTAGACGCAAATATTGGTGTGAGAGCTAATTCAATCAAGGAAACACTGCATGTTGGTGAAGGGCATATTGAAGAAGGATCAGCCGAGTGGTTCTTGTGGGAGAACAACTCCATTTGGCTCACTAACTTCACACACCATCAGGCTTCCAAGCAGCTCTCAAGGAAACTCAGTTTTCACACTCTATGCTTAGTGCCCTTTGAGTGCATTATCTAGGAATGAACCTGGTAGAGCATCCCACACAAACGAATGCTCCACATGCGGGTTTCACATGCCACCAACTCCACATTCACAGGCAACTTCAGCGCCACAGCCATTTTCAGATAGCCCTCAATGCAAAGGCTCTAGACGCAAATATTGGTGTGAGAGCTAATTCAATCAAGGAAACACTGCATGTTGGTGAAGGGCATATTGAAGAAGGATCAGCCGAGTGGTTCTTGTGGGAGAACAACTCCATTTGGCTCACTAACTTCACACACCATCAGGCTTCCAAACAGCTCTCAAGGAAACTCAGTTTTCACACTCTATGCTTAGTGCCCTTTGAGTGCATTATCTAGGAATGAACCTGGTAGAGCATCCCACACAAACGAATGCTCCACATGCGGGTTTCACATGCCACCAACTCCACATTCACAGGCAACTTCAGCGCCACAGCGGTTTTCAGATAGCCCTCAATGCAAAGGCTCTAGACGCAAATATTGGTGTGAGAGCTAATTCAATCAAGGAAACACTGCATGTTGGTGAAGGGCATATTGAAGAAGGATCAGCCGAGTGGTTCTTGTGGGAGAACAACTCCATTTGGCTCACTAACTTCACACACCATCAGGCTTCCAAGCAGCTCTCAAGGAAACTCAGTTTTCACACTCTATGCTTAGTGCCCTGTGAGTGCGTTATCTAGGAATGAACCTGGTAGAGCATCCCACACAAACGAATGCTCCACATGCGGGTTTCACATGCCACCAACTCCACATTCACAGGCAACTTCAGCGCCACAGCCGTTTTCAGATAGCCCCCAATGCAAAGGCTCTAGACGCAAATATTGGTGTGAGAGCTAATTCAATCAAGGAAACACTGCATGTTGGTGAAGGGCATATTGAAGAAGGATCAGCCGAGTGGTTCTTGTGGGAGAACAACTCCATTTGGCTCACTAACTTCACACACCATCAGGCTTCCAAGCAGCTCTCAAGGAAACTCAGTTTTCACACTCTATGCTTAGTGCCCTTTGAGTGCATTATCTAGGAATGAACCTGGTAGAGCATCCCACACAAACGAATGCTCCACATGCGGGTTTCACATGCCACCAACTCCACATTCACAGGCAACTTCAGCGCCACAGCCGTTTTCAGATAGCCCTCAATGCAAAGGCTCTAGACGCAAATATTGGTGTGAGAGCTAATTCAATCAAGGAAACACTGCATGTTGGTGAAGGGCATATTGAGGAAGGATCAGCCGAGTGGTTCTTGTGGGAGAACAACTCCATTTGGCTCACTAACTTCACACACCATCAGGCTTCCAAGCAGCTCTCAAGGAAACTCAGTTTTCACACTCTATGCTTAGTGCCCTTTGAGTGCATTATCTAGGAATGAACCTGGTAGAGCATTCCACACAAACGAATGCTCCACATGCGGGTTTCACATGCCACCAACTCCACATTCACAGGCAACTTCAGCGCCACAGCCGTTTTCAGATAGCCCTCAATGCAAAGGCTCTAGACGCAAATATTGGTGTGAGAGCTAATTCAATCAAGGAAACACTGCATGTTGGTGAAGGGCATATTGAAGAAGGATCAGCCGAGTGGTTCTTGTGGGAGAACAACTCCATTTGGCTCACTAACTTCACACACCATCAGGCTTCCAAGCAGCTCTCAAGGAAACTCAGTTTTCACACTCTATGCTTAGTGCCCTTTGAGTGCATTATCTAGGAATGAACCTGGTAGAGCATTCCACACAAACGAATGCTCCACATGCGGGTTTCACATGCCACCAACTCCACATTCACAGGCAACTTCAGCGCCACAGCCGTTTTCAGATAGCCCTCAATGCAAAGGCTCTAGACGCAAATATTGGTGTGAGAGTTAATTCAATCAAGGAAACACTGCATGTTGGTGAAGGGCATATTGAAGAAGGATCAGCCGAGTGGTTCTTGTGGGAGAACAACTCCATTTGGCTCACTAACTTCACACACCATCAGGCTTCCAAGCAGCTCTCAAGGAAACTCAGTTTTCACACTCTATGCTTAGTGCCGTTTGAGTGCCTAGGACTGAAATGAAGTTTGGTCAGCATCCCACACAAACGAATGCTCCACATGCGGGTTTCACATGCCACCAACTCCACATTCACAGGCAACTTCAGCGCCACAGCCGTTTTCAGATAGCCCTCAATGCAAAGGCTCTAGACGCAAATATTGGTGTGAGAGCTAATTCAATCAAGGAAACACTGCATGTTGGTGAAGGGCATATTGAAGAAGGATCAGCCGAGTGGTTCTTGTGGGAGAACAACTCCATTTGGCTCACTAACTTCACACACCATCAGGCTTCCAAGCAGCTCTCAAGGAAACTCAGTTTTCACACTCTATGCTTAGTGCCGTTTGAGTGCCTAGGACTGAAATGAAGTTTGGTCAGCATCCCACACAAACGAATGCTCCACATGCGGGTTTCACATGCCACCAACTCCACATTCACAGGCAACTTCAGCGCCACAGCCGTTTTCAGATAGCCCTCAATGCAAAGGCTCTAGACGCAAATATTGGTGTGAGAGCTAATTCAATCAAGGAAACACTGCATGTTGGTGAAGGGCATATTGAAGAAGGATCAGCCGAGTGGTTCTTGTGGGAGAACAACTCCATTTGGCTCACTAACTTCACACACCATCAGGCTTCCAAACAGCTCTCAAGGAAACTCAGTTTTCACACTCTATGCTTAGTGCCCTTTGAGTGCATTATCTAGGAATGAACCTGGTAGAGCATCCCACCCAAACGAATGCTCCACATGCGGGTTTCACATGCCACCAACTCCACATTCACAGGCAACTTCAGCGCCACAGCCGTTTTCAGATAGCCCTCAATGCAAAGGCTCTAGACGCAAATATTGGTGTGAGAGCTAATTCAATCAAGGAAACACTGCATGTTGGTGAAGGGCATATTGAAGAAGGATCAGCCGAGTGGTTCTTGTGGGAGAACAACTCCATTTGGCTCACTAACTTCACACACCATCAGGCTTCCAAGCAGCTCTCAAGGAAACTCAGTTTTCACACTCTATGCTTAGTGCCCTTTGAGTGCATTATCTAGGAATGAACCTGGTAGAGCATCCCACACAAACGAATGCTCCACATGCGGGTTTCACATGCCACCAACTCCACATTCACAGGCAACTTCAGCGCCACAGCCGTTTTCAGATAGCCCTCAATGCAAAGGCTCTAGACGCAAATATTGGTGTGAGAGCTAATTCAATCAAGGAAACACTGCATGTTGGTGAAGGGCATATTGAGGAAGGATCAGCCGAGTGGTTCTTGTGGGAGAACAACTCCATTTGGCTCACTAACTTCACACACCATCAGGCTTCCAAGCAGCTCTCAAGGAAACTCAGTTTTCACACTCTATGCTTAGTGCCCTTTGAGTGCATTATCTAGGAATGAACCTGGTAGAGCATTCCACACAAACGAATGCTCCACATGCGGGTTTCACATGCCACCAACTCCACATTCACAGGCAACTTCAGCGCCACAGCCGTTTTCAGATAGCCCTCAATGCAAAGGCTCTAGACGCAAATATTGGTGTGAGAGCTAATTCAATCAAGGAAACACTGCATGTTGGTGAAGGGCATATTGAAGAAGGATCAGCCGAGTGGTTCTTGTGGGAGAACAACTCCATTTGGCTCACTAACTTCACACACCATCAGGCTTCCAAGCAGCTCTCAAGGAAACTCAGTTTTCACACTCTATGCTTAGTGCCCTTTGAGTGCATTATCTAGGAATGAACCTGGTAGAGCATTCCACACAAACGAATGCTCCACATGCGGGTTTCACATGCCACCAACTCCACATTCACAGGCAACTTCAGCGCCACAGCCGTTTTCAGATAGCCCTCAATGCAAAGGCTCTAGACGCAAATATTGGTGTGAGAGTTAATTCAATCAAGGAAACACTGCATGTTGGTGAAGGGCATATTGAAGAAGGATCAGCCGAGTGGTTCTTGTGGGAGAACAACTCCATTTGGCTCACTAACTTCACACACCATCAGGCTTCCAAGCAGCTCTCAAGGAAACTCAGTTTTCACACTCTATGCTTAGTGCCGTTTGAGTGCCTAGGACTGAAATGAAGTTTGGTCAGCATCCCACACAAACGAATGCTCCACATGCGGGTTTCACATGCCACCAACTCCACATTCACAGGCAACTTCAGCGCCACAGCCGTTTTCAGATAGCCCTCAATGCAAAGGCTCTAGACGCAAATATTGGTGTGAGAGCTAATTCAATCAAGGAAACACTGCATGTTGGTGAAGGGCATATTGAAGAAGGATCAGCCGAGTGGTTCTTGTGGGAGAACAACTCCATTTGGCTCACTAACTTCACACACCATCAGGCTTCCAAACAGCTCTCAAGGAAACTCAGTTTTCACACTCTATGCTTAGTGCCCTTTGAGTGCATTATCTGGGAATGAACCTGGTAGAGCATCCCACACAAACGAATGCTCCACATGCGGGTTTCACATGCCACCAACTCCACATTCACAGGCAACTTCAGCGCCACAGCCGTTTTCAGATAGCCCTCAATGCAAAGGCTCTAGACGCAAATATTGGTGTGAGAGCTAATTCAATCAAGGAAACACTGCATGTTGGTGAAGGGCATATTGAAGAAGGATCAGCCGAGTGGTTCTTGTGGGAGAACAACTCCATTTGGCTCACTAACTTCACACACCATCAGGCTTCCAAACAGCTCTCAAGGAAACTCAGTTTTCACACTCTATGCTTAGTGCCCTTTGAGTGCATTATCTAGGAATGAACCTGGTAGAGCATCCCACACAAACGAATGCTCCACATGCGGGTTTCACATGCCACCAACTCCACATTCACAGGCAACTTCAGCGCCACAGCCGTTTTCAGATAGCCCTCAATGCAAAGGCTCTAGACGCAAATATTGGTGTGAGAGCTAATTCAATCAAGGAAACACTGCATGTTGGTGAAGGGCATATTGAAGAAGGATCAGCCGAGTGGTTCTTGTGGGAGAACAACTCCATTTGGCTCACTAACTTCACACACCATCAGGCTTCCAAGCAGCTCTCAAGGAAACTCAGTTTTCACACTCTATGCTTAGTGCCCTGTGAGTGCATTATCTAGGAATGAACCTGGTAGAGCATCCCACACAAACGAATGCTCCACATGCGGGTTTCACATGCCACCAACTCCACATTCACAGGCAACTTCAGCGCCACAGCCGTTTTCAGATAGCCCTCAATGCAAAGGCTCTAGACGCAAATATTGGTGTGAGAGCTAATTCAATCAAGGAAACACTGCATGTTGGTGAAGGGCATATTGAAGAAGGATCAGCCGAGTGGTTCTTGTGGGAGAACAACTCCATTTGGCTCACTAACTTCACACACCATCAGGCTTCCAAGCAGCTCTCAAGGAAACTCCAGTTTTCACACTCTATGCTTAGTGCCCTTTGAGTGCATTATCTAGGAATGAACCTGGTAGAGCATTCCACACAAACGAATGCTCCACATGCGGGTTTCACATGCCACCAACTCCACATTCACAGGCAACTTCAGCGCCACAGCCGTTTTCAGATAGCCCTCAATGCAAAGGCTCTAGACGCAAATATTGGTGTGAGAGTTAATTCAATCAAGGAAACACTGCATGTTGGTGAAGGGCATATTGAAGAAGGATCAGCCGAGTGGTTCTTGTGGGAGAACAACTCCATTTGGCTCACTAACTTCACACACCATCAGGCTTCCAAGCAGCTCTCAAGGAAACTCAGTTTTCACACTCTATGCTTAGGGGCCGTTTGAGTGCCTAGGACTGAAATGAAGTTTGGTCAGCATCCCACACAAACGAATGCTCCACATGCGGGTTTCACATGCCACCAACTCCACATTCACAGGCAACTTCAGCGCCACAGCCGTTTTCAGATAGCCCTCAATGCAAAGGCTCTAGACGCAAATATTGGTGTGAGAGCTAATTCAATCAAGGAAACACTGCATGTTGGTGAAGGGCATATTGAAGAAGGATCAGCCGAGTGGTTCTTGTGGGAGAACAACTCCATTTGGCTCACTAACTTCACACACCATCAGGCTTCCAAACAGCTCTCAAGGAAACTCAGTTTTCACACTCTATGCTTAGTGCCCTTTGAGTGCATTATCTAGGAATGAACCTGGTAGAGCATCCCACACAAACGAATGCTCCACATGCGGGTTTCACATGCCACCAACTCCACATTCACAGGCAACTTCAGCGCCACAGCCGTTTTCAGATAGCCCTCAATGCAAAGGCTCTAGACGCAAATATTGGTGTGAGAGCTAATTCAATCAAGGAAACACTGCATGTTGGTGAAGGGCATATTGAAGAAGGATCAGCCGAGTGGTTCTTGTGGGAGAACAACTCCATTTGGCTCACTAACTTCACACACCATCAGGCTTCCAAACAGCTCTCAAGGAAACTCAGTTTTCACACTCTATGCTTAGTGCCCTTTGAGTGCATTATCTAGGAATGAACCTGGTAGAGAATCCCACACAAACGAATGCTCCACATGCGGGTTTCACATGCCACCAACTCCACATTCACAGGCAACTTCAGCGCCACAGCCGTTTTCAGATAGCCCTCAATGCAAAGGCTCTAGACGCAAATATTGGTGTGAGAGCTAATTCAATCAAGGAAACACTGCATGTTGGTGAAGGGCATATTGAAGAAGGATCAGCCGAGTGGTTCTTGTGGGAGAACAACTCCATTTGGCTCACTAACTTCACACACCATCAGGCTTCCAAGCAGCTCTCAAGGAAACTCAGTTTTCACACTCTATGCTTAGTGCCCTTTGAGTGCATTATCTAGGAATGAACCTGGTAGAGCATCCCACACAAACGAATGCTCCACATGCGGGTTTCACATGCCACCAACTCCACATTCACAGGCAACTTCAGCGCCACAGCCGTTTTCAGATAGCCCTCAATGCAAAGGCTCTAGACGCAAATATTGGTGTGAGAGCTAATTCAATCAAGGAAACACTGCATGTTGGTGAAGGGCTTATTGAAGAAGGATCAGCCGAGTGGTTCTTGTGGGAGAACAACTCCATTTGGGCTCACTAACTTCACACACCATCAGGCTTCCAAGCAGCTCTCAAGGAAACTCAGTTTTCACACCTCTATGCTTAGTGCCCTTTGAGTGCCTAGGACTGAAATGAAGTTTGGTCAGCATCCCACACAAACGAATGCTCCACATGCGGGTTTCACATGCCACCAACTCCACATTCACAGGCAACTTCAGCGCCACAGCCGTTTTCAGATAGCCCTCAATGCAAAGGCTCTAGACGCAAATATTGGTGTGAGAGCTAATTCAATCAAGGAAACACTGCATGTTGGTGAAGGGCATATTGAAGAAGGATC
>NW_026696218.1:0-28852 GCF_030435755.1 Ochotona princeps | reverse complement strand
CTGAAATGAAGCTTGGTGAGCATCCCACACAAACGAATGCTCCACATGCGGGTTTCACATGCCACCAACTCCACATTCTCAGGCAACTTCAGCGCCACAGCCGTTTTCAGATAGCTGTCAATGCAAAGGCTCTAGACGCAAATATTGGTGTGAGAGCTAATTCAATCAAGGAAACACTGCATGTTGGTAAAGGGCATATTGAAGAAGGATCAGCCGAGTGGTTCTTGTGGGACAACAACTCCATTTGGCTCACTAACTTCACACACCATCAGGCTTCCAAGCAGCTCTCAAGGAAACTCAGTTTTCACACTCTATGCTTAGTGCCTTTGAGTGCATTATCTAGGAATGAACCTGGTAGAGCATCCCACACAAACGAATGCTCCACATGCGGGTTTCACATGCCACCAACTCCACATTCTCAGGCAACTTCTGCGCCAAAACTGTTTTCAGATAGCCCTCAATGCAAAGGCTCTAGACGCAAATATTTGGTGAGCGCTAATTCAATTAAGGAAACACTGCATGTTGGTGAAGGGCATATTGAAGAAGGATCAGCGGAGTGGTTCTTGTGGGACAACAACTCCATTTGGCTCACTAACTTCACACACCATCAGGCTTCCAAGCAGCTCTCAAGGAAACTCAGTTTTCACACTCCATGCTTATTAGCCTTTGAGTGCCTAGGACTGAAATGAAGCTTGGTGAGCATCCCACACAAACCAATGATCCACATGCGGGTTTCACATGCCACCAACTCCACATTCTCAGGCAACTTCTGAGCCACAGCCGTTTTCAGATAGCCCTCAATGCAAAGGCTCTAGACGCAAATATTGGTGTGAGAGCTAATTCAATCAAGGAAACACTGCATGTTGGTGAAGGGCATACTGAAGAATGATCAGTGGAGTGGTTCTTGTGGGACAACAACTCCATTTGGCTCACTAACTTCACACACCATCAGGCTTCCAAGCAGCTCTCAAGGAAACTCAGTTTTCACACTCTATGCTTAGTGCCCTTTCACTGCATAGGACTGAAATGAAGCTGGTAGAGCATCCCACACAAACGAATGCTACACATGCGGGTTTCACATGCCACCAACTCCACATTCTCAGGCAACTTCAGCGCCACAGCCGTTTTCAGATAGCTGTCAATGCAAAGGCTCTAGACGCAAATATTGGTGTGAGAGCTAATTCAATCAAGGAAACACTGCATGTTGGTAAAGGGCATATTGAAGAAGGATCAGCCGAGTGGTTCTTGTGGGACAACAACTCCATTTGGCTCACTAACTTCACACACCATCAGGCTTCCAAGCAGCTCTCAAGGAAACTCAGTTTTCACACTCTATGCTTAGTGCCTTTGAGTGCATTATCTAGGAATGAACCTGGTAGAGCATCCCACACAAACCAATGCTCCACATGCGGGTTTCACATGCCACCAACTCCACATTCTCAGGCAACTTCAGCGCCACAACTGTTTTCAGATAGCCCTCAATGCAAAGGCTCTAGACGCAAATATTTGGTGAGCGCTAATTCAATTAAGGAAACACTGCATGTTGGTGAAGGGCATATTGAAGAAGGATCAGCGGAGTGGTTCTTGTGGGACCACAACTCCATTTGGCTCACTAACTTCACACACCATCAGGCTTCCAAACAGCTCTCAAGGAAACTCAGTTTTCACACTCCATGCTTATTAGCCTTTGAGTGCCTAGGACTGAAATGAAGCTTGGTGAGCATCCCACACAAACCAATGATCCACATGCGGGTTTCACATGCCACCAACTCCACATTCTCAGGCAACTTCAGCGCCACAGCCGTTTTCAGATAGCCCTCAATGCAAAGGCTCTAGACGCAAATATTGGTGTGAGAGCCAATTCAATCAAGGAAACACTGCATGTTGGTGAAGGGCATACTGAAGAATGATCAGCGGAGTGGTTCTTGTGGGACAACAACTCCATTTGGCTCACTAACTTCACACACCATCAGGCTTCCAAGCAGCTCTCAAGGAAACTCAGTTTTCACACTCTATGCTTGGTGGCCTTTGAGTGCCTAGGACTGAAATGAATTTTGGTGAGCATCCCACACAAACGAATGCTCCACATGCGGGTTTCACATGCCACCAACTCCACATTCTCAGGCAACTTCAGCGCCACAGCCGTTTTCAGATAGCCCTCAATGCAAAGGCTCTAGACGCAAATATTGGTGTGAGAGCTAATTCAATCAAGGAAACACTGCATGTTGGTGAAGGGCATATTGAAGAAGGATCAGCCGAGTGGTTCTTGTGGGAGAACAACTCCATTTGGCTCACTAACTTCACACACCATCAGGCTTCCAAGCAACTCTCAAGGAAACTCAGTTTTCACACTCTATGCTTCGTGCCTTTCAGTGCATTATCTAGGAATGAACCTGGTAGAGCATCCCACACAAACGAATGCTCCACATGCGGGTTTCACATGCCACAAACTCCACATTCTCAGGCAACTTCTGCGCCACAGCCGTTTTCAGATAGCCCTCAATGCAAAGGCTCTAGACGCAAATATTGGTGTGAGAGCTAATTCAATCAAGGAAACACTGCATGTTGGTGAAGGGCATACTGAAGAATGATCAGCGGAGTGGTTCTTGTGGGAGAATAACTCCATTTGGCTCACTAACTTCACACACCATCAGGCTTACAAGCAGCTCTCAAGGAAACTCAGTTTTCACACTCTATGCTTATTGTCTTTTGAGTGCCTAGGACTGAAATGAAGCTTGGTGAGCATCCCACACAAACGAATGCTCCACATGCGGGTTTCACATGCCACCAACTCCACATTCTCAAGCAACTTGAGCGCCACAGCCGTTTTCAGATAGCCCTCAATGCAAAGGCTCTAGACGCAAATATTGGTGTGAGAGCCAATTCAATCAAGGAAACACTGCATGTTGGTGAAGGGCATACTGAAGAATCATCAGCGGAGTGGTTCTTGTGGGACAACAACTCCATTTGGCTCACTAACTTCACACACCATCAGGCTTCCAAGCAGCTCTCAAGGAAACTCAGTTTTCACACTCTATGCTTAGTGCCCTTTCACTGCCTAGGACTGAAATGAAGCTGGTAGAGCATCCCACACAAACCAATGCTCCACATGCGGGTTTCACATGCCACCAACTCCACATTCTCAGGCAACTTCTGCGCCACAGCCGTTTTCAAATAGCCCTCAATGCAAAGGCTCTAGACGCAAATATTGGTGTGAGAGCTAATTCAATCAAGGAAACACTGCATGTTGGTAAAGGGCATATTGAAGAAGGATCAGCCGAGTGGTTCTTGTGGGACAACAACTCCATTTGGCTCACTAACTTCAAACACCATCAGGCTTCCAAGCAACTCTCAAGGAAACTCAGTTTTCACACTCTATGCTTAGTGCCCTTTGAGTGCATTATCTAGGAATGAACCTGGTAGAGCATCCCACACAAACCAATGCTCCACATGCGGATTTCACATGCCACCAACTCCCCATTCTCAGGCAACTTCTGCGCCACAGCCGTTTTCAGATAGCCCTCAATGCAAAGGCTCTAGACGCAAATATTGGTGTGAGAGCTAATTCAATCAAGGAAACACTGCATGTTGGTGAAGGGCATATTGAAGAAGCATCAGCCGAGTGGTTCTTGTGGGAGAACAACTCCATTTGGCTCACTAACTTCACACACCATCAGGCTTCCAAGCAGCTCTCAAGGAAACTCAGTTTTCACACTCTATGCTTAGTGCCCATTGAGTGCCTAGGACTGAAATGAAGCTTGGTGAGCATCCCACACAAACGAATGCTCCACATGCGGGTTTCACATGCCACAAACTCTACATTCTCAGGCAACTTCAGCACCACAGCCGTTTTCAGATAGCCCTCAATGCCAAGGCTCTAGACGCAAATATTGGTGTGAGAGCTAATTCAATTAAGGAAACACTGCATGTTGGTGAAGGGCATATTGAAGAAGGATCAGCCGAGTGGTTCTTGTGGGAGAACAACTCCATTTGGATCACTAACTTCACACACCATCAGGCTTCCAAGCAGCTCTCAAGGAAACTCAGTTTTCACACTCTATGCTTAGTGCCCTTTGAGTGCATTATCTAGGAATGAACCTGGTAGAGCATCCCAAACAAACGAATGCTCCACATGCGGGTTTCACATGCCACCAACTCCACATTCTCAGGCAACTTCAGCACCACAGCCGTTTTCAGATAACCCTCAATGCAAAGGCTCTAGACGCAAATATTGGTGTGAGAGCTAATTCAATCAAGGAAACACTGCATATTGGTGAAGGGCATATTGAAGAAGCATCAGCCGAGTGGTTCTTATGGGACAACAACTCCATTTGGCTCACTAACTTCACACACCATCAGGCTTCCAAGCAGCTCTCAAGGAAACTCAGTTTTCACACTCCATGCTTAGTGCCCTTTGAGTGCATTATCTAGGACTGAAATGAAGCTTGGTGAGCATCCCACACAAACCAATGCTCCACATGCGGGTTTCACATGCCACCAACTCCACATTCTCAGGCAACTTCAGCGCCACAGCCGTTTTCAGATAGCCCTCAATGGAAAGGCTCTAGACGCAAATATTGGTGTGAGAGCCAATTCAATCAAGGAAACACTGCATGTTGGTGAAGGACATACTGAAGAATGATCAGCGGAGTGGTTCTTGTGGGACAACAACTCCATTTGGCTCACTAACTTCACACACCATCAGGCTTCCAAGCAGCTCTCAAGGAAACTCAGTTTTCACACTCTATGCTTAGTGCCCTTTGAGTGCCTAGGACTGAAATGAAGCTTGGTGAGCATCCCACACAAACCAATGCTCCACATGCGGGTTGCACCTGCCACCAACTCCACATTCTCAGGCAACTTCTGCGCCACAGCCGTTTTCAGATAGCCCTCAATATAAAGGCTCTAGACGCAAATATTGGTGTGAGAGCTAATTCAATCAAGGAAACACTGCATGTTGGTGAAGGGCATATTGAAGAAGGATCAGCCGAGTGGTTCTGGTGGGAGAACAACTCCATTTGGCTCACTAACTTCAAACACCATCAGGCTTCCAAGCAACTCTCAAGGAAACTCAGTTTTCACACTCTATGCTTAGTGCCCTTTGAGTGCATTATCTAGGAATGAACCTGGTAGAGCATCCCACACAAACGAATGCTCCACATGCGGATTTCACATGCCACCAACTCCCCATTCTCAGGCAACTTCTGCGCCACAGCCGTTTTCAGATAGCCCTCAATGCAAAGGCTCTAGACGCAAATATTGGTGTGAGAGCTAATTCAATCAAGGAAACACTGCATGTTGGTGAAGGGCATATTGAAGAAGGATCAGCCGAGTGGTTCTTGTGAGAGAACAACTCCATTTGGCTCACTAACTTCACACACCATCAGGCTTCCAAGCAGCTCTCAAGGAAACTCAGTTTGCACACTCTGTGCTTAGTGCCCTTTGAGTGCATTATCTAGGAATGAACCTGGTAGAGCATCCCACACAAACCAATGCTCCACATGCGGATTTCACATGCCACCAACTCCCCATTCTCAGGCAACTTCTGAGCCACAGCCGTTTTCAGATAGCCCTCAATGCAAAGGCTCTAGACGCAAATATTGGTGTGAGAGCTAATTCAATCAAGGAAACACTGCATGTTGGTGAAGGGCATATTGAAGAAGGATCATCCGAGTGGTTCTTTTGGGAGAACAACTCCATTTGGCTCACTAACTTCACACACCATCAGGCTTCCAAGCAGCTCTCAAGGAAACTCAGTTTTCACACTCTATGCTTAGTGCCCTTTGAGTGCCTAGGACTGAAATGAAGCTTGGTGAGCATCCCACACAAACGAATGCTCCACATGCGGGTTTCACATGCCACCAACTCCACATTCTCAGGCAACTTGAGCGCCACAGCCGTTTTCAGATAGCCCTCAATGCAAAGGCTCTAGACGCAAATATTGGTGTGAGAGCTAATTCAATCAAGGAAACACTGCATGTTGGTGAAGGGCATAATGAAGAATGATCAGCGGAGTGGTTCTTGTGGGAGAACAACTCCATTTGGCTCACTAACTTCACACACCATCAGGCTTCCAAGCAGCTCTCAAGGAAACTCAGTTTTCACACTCTATGCTTAGTGCCTTTGAGTGCATTATCTAGGAATGAACCTGGTAGAGCATCCCACACAAACGAATGCTCCACATGCGGGTTTCACATGCCACCAACTCCACATTCTCAGGTAACTTCAGCCATACAGCCGTTTTCAGATAGCCCTCAATATAAAGGCTCTAGACGCAAATATTGGTGTGAGAGCTAATTCAATCAAGGAAACACTGCATGTTGGTGAAGGGCATATTGAAGAAGCATCAGCCGAGTGGTTATTGTGGGACAACAACTCCATTTGGCTCACTAACTTCAAACACCATCAGGCTTCCAAGCAACTCTCAAGGAAACTCAGTTTTCACACTCTATGCTTAGTGCCCTTTGAGTGCATTATCTAGGAATGAACCTGGTAGAGCATCCCACACAAACGAATGCTCCACATGCGGATTTCACATGCCACCAACTCCCCATTCTCAGGCAACTTCTGCGCCACAGCCGTTTTCAGATAGCCCTCAATGCAAAGGCTCTAGACGCAAATATTGGTGTGAGAGCTAATTCAATCAAGGAAACACTGCATGTTGGTGAAGGGCATATTGAAGAAGCATCAGCCGAGTGGTTCTTGTGGGAGAACAACTCCATTTGGCTCACTAACTTCACACACCATCAGGCTTCCAAGCAGCTCTCAAGGAAACTCAGTTTTCACACTCTATGCTTAGTGCCCATTGAGTGCCTAGGACTGAAATGAAGCTTGGTGAGCATCCCACACAAACGAATGCTCCACATGCGGGTTTCACATGCCACAAACTCTACATTCTCAGGCAACTTCAGCACCACAGCCGTTTTCAGATAGCCCTCAATGCCAAGGCTCTAGACGCAAATATTGGTGTGAGAGCTAATTCAATTAAGGAAACACTGCATGTTGGTGAAGGGCATATTGAAGAAGGATCAGCCGAGTGGTTCTTGTGGGAGAACAACTCCATTTGGATCACTAACTTCACACACCATCAGGCTTCCAAGCAGCTCTCAAGGAAACTCAGTTTTCACACTCTATGCTTAGTGCCCTTTGAGTGCATTATCTAGGAATGAACCTGGTAGAGCATCCCAAACAAACGAATGCTCCACATGCGGGTTTCACATGCCACCAACTCCACATTCTCAGGCAACTTCAGCACCACAGCCGTTTTCAGATAACCCTCAATGCAAAGGCTCTAGACGCAAATATTGGTGTGAGAGCTAATTCAATCAAGGAAACACTGCATATTGGTGAAGGGCATATTGAAGAAGCATCAGCCGAGTGGTTCTTATGGGACAACAACTCCATTTGGCTCACTAACTTCACACACCATCAGGCTTCCAAGCAGCTCTCAAGGAAACTCAGTTTTCACACTCCATGCTTAGTGCCCTTTGAGTGCATTATCTAGGACTGAAATGAAGCTTGGTGAGCATCCCACACAAACCAATGCTCCACATGCGGGTTTCACATGCCACCAACTCCACATTCTCAGGCAACTTCAGCGCCACAGCCGTTTTCAGATAGCCCTCAATGGAAAGGCTCTAGACGCAAATATTGGTGTGAGAGCCAATTCAATCAAGGAAACACTGCATGTTGGTGAAGGACATACTGAAGAATGATCAGCGGAGTGGTTCTTGTGGGACAACAACTCCATTTGGCTCACTAACTTCACACACCATCAGGCTTCCAAGCAGCTCTCAAGGAAACTCAGTTTTCACACTCTATGCTTAGTGCCCTTTGAGTGCCTAGGACTGAAATGAAGCTTGGTGAGCATCCCACACAAACCAATGCTCCACATGCGGGTTGCACCTGCCACCAACTCCACATTCTCAGGCAACTTCTGCGCCACAGCCGTTTTCAGATAGCCCTCAATATAAAGGCTCTAGACGCAAATATTGGTGTGAGAGCTAATTCAATCAAGGAAACACTGCATGTTGGTGAAGGGCATATTGAAGAAGGATCAGCCGAGTGGTTCTGGTGGGAGAACAACTCCATTTGGCTCACTAACTTCAAACACCATCAGGCTTCCAAGCAACTCTCAAGGAAACTCAGTTTTCACACTCTATGCTTAGTGCCCTTTGAGTGCATTATCTAGGAATGAACCTGGTAGAGCATCCCACACAAACGAATGCTCCACATGCGGATTTCACATGCCACCAACTCCCCATTCTCAGGCAACTTCTGCGCCACAGCCGTTTTCAGATAGCCCTCAATGCAAAGGCTCTAGACGCAAATATTGGTGTGAGAGCTAATTCAATCAAGGAAACACTGCATGTTGGTGAAGGGCATATTGAAGAAGGATCAGCCGAGTGGTTCTTGTGAGAGAACAACTCCATTTGGCTCACTAACTTCACACACCATCAGGCTTCCAAGCAGCTCTCAAGGAAACTCAGTTTGCACACTCTGTGCTTAGTGCCCTTTGAGTGCATTATCTAGGAATGAACCTGGTAGAGCATCCCACACAAACCAATGCTCCACATGCGGATTTCACATGCCACCAACTCCCCATTCTCAGGCAACTTCTGAGCCACAGCCGTTTTCAGATAGCCCTCAATGCAAAGGCTCTAGACGCAAATATTGGTGTGAGAGCTAATTCAATCAAGGAAACACTGCATGTTGGTGAAGGGCATATTGAAGAAGGATCATCCGAGTGGTTCTTTTGGGAGAACAACTCCATTTGGCTCACTAACTTCACACACCATCAGGCTTCCAAGCAGCTCTCAAGGAAACTCAGTTTTCACACTCTATGCTTAGTGCCCTTTGAGTGCCTAGGACTGAAATGAAGCTTGGTGAGCATCCCACACAAACGAATGCTCCACATGCGGGTTTCACATGCCACCAACTCCACATTCTCAGGCAACTTGAGCGCCACAGCCGTTTTCAGATAGCCCTCAATGCAAAGGCTCTAGACGCAAATATTGGTGTGAGAGCTAATTCAATCAAGGAAACACTGCATGTTGGTGAAGGGCATAATGAAGAATGATCAGCGGAGTGGTTCTTGTGGGAGAACAACTCCATTTGGCTCACTAACTTCACACACCATCAGGCTTCCAAGCAGCTCTCAAGGAAACTCAGTTTTCACACTCTATGCTTAGTGCCTTTGAGTGCATTATCTAGGAATGAACCTGGTAGAGCATCCCACACAAACGAATGCTCCACATGCGGGTTTCACATGCCACCAACTCCACATTCTCAGGTAACTTCAGCCATACAGCCGTTTTCAGATAGCCCTCAATATAAAGGCTCTAGACGCAAATATTGGTGTGAGAGCTAATTCAATCAAGGAAACACTGCATGTTGGTGAAGGGCATATTGAAGAAGCATCAGCCGAGTGGTTATTGTGGGACAACAACTCCATTTGGCTCACTAACTTCAAACACCATCAGGCTTCCAAGCAACTCTCAAGGAAACTCAGTTTTCACACTCTATGCTTAGTGCCCTTTGAGTGCATTATCTAGGAATGAACCTGGTAGAGCATCCCACACAAACGAATGCTCCACATGCGGATTTCACATGCCACCAACTCCACATTCTCAGGCAACTTCTGCGCCACAGCCGTTTTCAGATAGCCCTCAATGCAAAGGCTCTAGACACAAATATTGGTGTGAGAGCTAATTCAATCAAGGAAACACTGCATGTTGGTGAAGGGCATATTGAAGAAGCATCAGCCGAGTGGTTCTTGTGAGAGAACAACTGCATTTGGCTCACTAACTTCACACACCATCAGGCTTCCAAGCAGCTCTCAAGGAAACTCAGTTTTCACACTCTATGCTTAGTGCCCTTTGAGTGCATTATCTAGGAATGAACCTGGTAGAGCATCCCACACAAACGAATGCTCCACATGCGGGTTTCACATGCCACCAACTCTACATTCTCAGGCAACTTGAGCGCCACAGCCGTTTTCAGATAGCCCTCAATGCAAAGGCTCTAGACGCAAATATTGGTGTGAGAGCTAATTCAATTAAGGAAACACTGCATGTTGGTGAAGGGCATATTGAAGAAGGATCAGCCGAGTGGTTCTTGTGGGAGAACAACTCCATTTGGCTCACTAACTTCACACACCATCAGGCTTCCAAGCAGCTCTCAAGGAAACTCAGTTTGCACACTCTGTGCTTAGTGCCCTTTGAGTGCATTATCTAGGAATGAACCTGGTAGAGCATCCCACACAAACGAATGCTCCACATGCGGGTTTCACATGCCACCAACTCCCCATTATCAGGCAACTTCTGCGCCACAGCCGTTTTCAGATAGCCCTCAATGCAAAGGCTCTAGACGCAAATATTGGTGTGAGAGCTAATTCAATCAAGGAAACACTGCATGTTGGTGAAGGGCATATTGAAGAAGGATCAGCCGAGTGGTTCTTGTGAGAGAACAACTCCATTTGGCTCACTAACTTCACACACCATCAGGCTTCCAAGCAGCTCTCAAGGAAACTCAGTTTTCACACTCTATGCTTAGTGCCCTTTGAGTGCCTAGGACTGAAATGAAGCTTGTTGAGCATCCCACATAAACGAATGCTCCAAATGCGGGTTTCACATGCCACCAACTCCACATTCTCAGGCAACTTCTGCGCCACAGCCGTTTTCAAATAGCCCTCAATGCAAAGGCTCTAGACGCAAATATTGGTGTGAGAGCTAATTCAATCAAGGAAACACTGCATGTTGGTGAAGGGCATATTGAAGAAGGATCAGCCCAGGGATTCTTGTGGGAGAACAACTCCATTTGGATCACTAACTTCACACACCATCAGGCTTCCAAGCAGCTCTCAAAGAAACTCAGTTTTCACACTCTATGCTTAGTGCCTTTGAGTGCATTATCTAGGAATGAACCTGGTAGAGCATCCCACACAAACGAATGCTCCACATGCGGGTTTCACATGCCACCAACTCCACATTCTCAGGCAACTTCTGCGCCACAGCCGTTTTCAGATAGCCCTCAATATAAAGGCTCTAGACGCAAATATTGGTGTGAGAGCTAATTCAATCAAGGAAACACTGCATGTTGGTGAAGGGCATATTGAAGAAGCATCAGCCGAGTGGTTATTGTGGGACAACAACTCCATTTGGCTCACTAACTTCAAACACCATCAGGCTTCCAAGCAACTCTCAAGGAAACTCAGTTTTCACACTCTATGCTTAGTGCCCTTTGAGTGCATTATCTAGGAATGAACCTGGTAGAGCATCCCACACAAACGAATGCTCCACATGCGGATTTCACATGCCACCAACTCCACATTCTCAGGCAACTTCTGCGCCACAGCCGTTTTCGGATAGCCCTCAATGCAAAGGCTCTAGACGCAAATATTGGTGTGAGAGCTAATTCAATCAAGGAAACACTGCATGTTGGTGAAGGGCATATTGAAGAAGCATCAGCCGAGTGGTTCTTGTGAGAGAACAACTGCATTTGGCTCACTAACTTCACACACCATCAGGCTTCCAAGCAGCTCTCAAGGAAACTCAGTTTTCACACTCTATGCTTAGTGCCCTTTGAGTGCATTATCTAGGAATGAACCTGGTAGAGCATCCCACACAAACGAATGCTCCACATGCGGGTTTCACATGCCACCAACTCCACATTCTCAGGTAACTTCAGCCATACAGCCGTTTTCAGATAGCCCTCAATATAAAGGCTCTAGACGCAAATATTGGTGTGAGAGCTAATTCAATCAAGGAAACACTGCATGTTGGTGAAGGGCATATTGAAGAAGCATCAGCCGAGTGGTTATTGTGGGACAACAACTCCATTTGGCTCACTAACTTCAAACACCATCAGGCTTCCAAGCAACTCTCAAGGAAACTCAGTTTTCACACTCTATGCTTAGTGCCCTTTGAGTGCATTATCTAGGAATGAACCTGGTAGAGCATCCCACACAAACGAATGCTCCACATGCGGATTTCACATGCCACCAACTCCACATTCTCAGGCAACTTCTGCGCCACAGCCGTTTTCGGATAGCCCTCAATGCAAAGGCTCTAGACGCAAATATTGGTGTGAGAGCTAATTCAATCAAGGAAACACTGCATGTTGGTGAAGGGATTGAAGAAGCATCAGCCGAGTGGTTCTTGTGAGAGAACAACTGCATTTGGCTCACTAACTTCACACACCATCAGGCTTCCAAGCAGCTCTCAAGGAAACTCAGTTTTCACACTCTATGCTTAGTGCCCTTTGAGTGCATTATCTAGGAATGAACCTGGTAGAGCATCCCACACAAACGAATGCTCCACATGCGGGTTTCACATGCCACCAACTCTACATTCTCAGGCAACTTGAGCGCCACAGCCGTTTTCAGATATCCCTCAATTCAAAGGC
The DNA here is from genome assembly GCF_030435755.1 of Ochotona princeps. Classification (NCBI taxonomy): domain Eukaryota; kingdom Metazoa; phylum Chordata; class Mammalia; order Lagomorpha; family Ochotonidae; genus Ochotona; species Ochotona princeps. The sequence continues at coordinate 16,447 of NW_026696218.1, read as the reverse complement.
TCTAGACGCAAATATTGCTGTGAGAGCTAATTCAATTAAGGAAACACTGCATGTTGGTGAAGGGCATATTGAAGAAGGATCAGCCGAGTGGTTCTTGTGGGAGAACAACTCCATTTGGCTCACTAACTTCACACACCATCAGGCTTCCAAGCAGCTCTCAAGGAAACTCAGTTTGCACACGTCTGTGCTTAGTGCCCTTTGAGTGCATTATCTAGGAATGAACCTGGTAGAGCATCCCACACAAACGAATGCTCCACATGCGGGTTTCACATGCCACCAACTCCCCATTCTCAGGCAACTTCTGCGCCACAGCCGTTTTCAGATAGCCCTCAATGCAAAGGCTCTAGACGCAAATATTGGTGTGAGAGCTAATTCAATCAAGGAAACACTGCATGTTGGTGAAGGGCATATTGAAGAAGGATCAGCCGAGTGGTTCTTGTGAGAGAACAACTCCCATTTGGCTCACTAACTTCACACACCATCAGGCTTCCAAGCAGCTCTCAAGGAAACTCAGTTTTCACACTCTATGCTTAGTGCCCTTTGAGTGCCTAGGACTGAAATGAAGCTTGGTGAGCATCCCACACAAACGAATGCTCCACATGCGGGTTTCACATGCCACCAACTCCACATTCTCAGGCAACTTCAGCGCCACAGCCGTTTTCAGATAGCCCTCAATGCAAAGGCTCTAGACGCAAATATTGGTGTGAGAGCTAATTCAATTAAGGAAACACTGCATGTTGGTGAAGGGCATATTGAAGAAGGATCAGCCGAGTGGTTCTTGTGGGAGAACAACTCCATTTGGCTCATTAACTCCACACACCATCAGGCTTCCAAGCAGCTCTCAAGGAAACTCAGTTTTCACACTCTATGCTTAGTGCCTTTGAGTGCATTATCTAGGAATGAACCTGGTAGAGCATCCCACACAAACGAATGCTCCACATGCGGGTTTCACATGCCACCAACTCTACATTCTCAGGCAACTTCAGCGCCACAGCCGTTTTCAGATAGCCCTCAATGCAAAGGCTCTAGACGCAAATATTGGTGTGAGAGCTAATTCAATTAAGGAAACACTGCATGTTGGTGAAGGGCATATTGAAGAAGCATCAGCCGAGTGGTTCTTGTGGGAGAACAACTCCATTTGGCTCACTAACTTCACACACCATCAGGCTTCCAAGCAGCTCTCAAGGAAACTCAGTTTACACACTGCTGTGCTTAGTGCCCTTTGAGTGCATTATCTAGGAATGAACCTGGTAGAGCATCCCACACAAACCAATGCTCCACATGCGGATTTCACATGCCACCAACTCCACATTCTCAGGCAACTTCTGAGCCACAGCCGTTTTCAGATAGCCCTCAATGCAAAGGCTCTAGACGCAAATATTGGTGTGAGAGCTAATTCAATCAAGGAAACACTGCATGTTGGTGAAGGGCATATTGAAGAAGGATCATCCGAGTGGTTCTTGTGGGAGAACAACTCCATTTGGCTCACTAACTTCACACACCATCAGGCTTCCAAGCAGCTCTCAAGGAAACTCAGTTTTCACACTCTATGCTTAGTGCCCTTTGAGTGCCTAGGACTGAAATGAAGCTTGGTGAGCATCCCACACAAACGAATGCTCCACATGCGGGTTTCACATGCCACCAACTCCACATTCTCAGGCAACTTCTGCGCCACAGCCGTTTTCAGATAGCCCTCAATGCAAAGGCTCTAGACGCAAATATTGGTGTGAGAGCTAATTCAATCAAGGAAACACTGCATGTTGGTGAAGGGCATAATGAAGAATGATCAGCGGAGTGGTTCTTGTGGGAGAACAACTCCATTTGGCTCACTAACTTCACACACCATCAGGCTTCCAAGCAGCTCTCAAGGAAACTCAGTTTTCACACTCTATGCTTAGTGCCCTTTGAGTGCCTAGGACTGAAATGAAGCTTGGTGAGCATCCCACATAAACGAATGCTCCAAATGCGGGTTTCACATGCCACCAACTCCACATTCTCAGGTAACTTCAGCCATACAGCCGTTTTCAGATAGCCCTCAATATAAAGGCTCTAGACGCAAATATTGGTGTGAGAGCTAATTCAATCAAGGAAACACTGCATGTTGGTGAAGGGCATATTGAAGAAGCATCAGCCGAGTGGTTATTGTGGGACAACAACTCCATTTGGCTCACTAACTTCAAACACCATCAGGCTTCCAAGCAGCTCTCAAGGAAACTCAGTTTTCACACTCTATGCTTAGTGCCCTTTGAGTGCATTATCTAGGAATGAACCTGGTAGAGCATCCCACACAAACGAATGCTCCACATGCGGGTTTCACATGCCACCAACTCCACATTCTCAGGCAACTTCAGCGCCACAGCCGTTTTCAGATAGCCCCTCAATGCAAAGGCTCTAGACGCAAATATTGGTGTGAGAGCTAATTCAATCAAGGAAACACTGCATGTTGGTGAAGGGCATACTGAAGAAGGATCAGCCGAGTGCTTCTTGTGGGAGAACAACTCCATTTGGCTCACTAACTTCACACACCATCAGGGCTCTAAGCAGCTCTCAAGGAAACTCAGTTTTCACACTCTATGCTTAGTGCCCTTTGAGTGCACTATCTAGGAATGAACCTGGTAGAGCATCCCACACAAACGAATGCTCCACATGCGGGTTTCACATGCCACCAACTCCACATTCTCAGGCAACTTCAGCACCACAGCCGTTTTGAGAGAGCCCTCAATGCAAAGGCTCTAGACACAAATATTGGTGTGAGAGCTAATTCAATCAAGGAAACACTGCATGTTGGTGAAGGGCATATTGAAGAAGGATCAGCCGAGTGCTTCTTGTGGGAGAACAACTCCATTTGGCTCACTAACTTCACACACCATCAGGGCTCTAAGCAGCTCTCAAGGAAACTCAGTTTTCACACTCTATGCTTAGTGCCCTTTGAGTGCACTATCTAGGAATGAACCTGGTAGAGCATCCACACAAACGAATGCTCCACATGCGGGTTTCACATGCCACCAACTCCACATTCTCAGGCAACTTCAGCACCACAGCCGTTTTGAGAGAGCCCTCAATGCAAAGGCTCTAGACACAAATATTGGTGTGAGAGCTAATTCAATCAAGGAAACACTGCATGTTGGTGAAGGGCATATTGAAGAAGGATCAGCCGAGTGGTTCTTGTGGGAGAACAACTCCATTTGGCTCACTAACTTCACACACCATCAGGCTTCCAAGCAGCTCTCAAGGAAACTCAGTTTTCACACTCTATGCTTAGTGCCCTTTGAGTGCATTATCTAGGAATGAACCTGGTAGAGCATCCCACACAAACGAATGCTCCACATGCGGGTTTCACATGCCACCAACTCCACATTCTCAGGCAACTTGAGCGCCACAGCCGTTTTCAGATAGCCCTCAATGCAAAGGTTCTAGACGCAAATATTGGTGTGAGAGCTAATTCAATCAAGGAAACACTGCATGTTGGTGAAGGGCATATTGAAGAAGGATCAGGGGAGTGCTTCTTGTGGGAGAACAACTCCATTTGGCTCTCTAATTTCACACACCATCAGGCTTCCAAGCAGCTCTCAAGGAAACTCAGTTTTCACACTCTATGCTTAGTGCCCTTTGAGTGCATTATCTAGGAATGAACCTCGTAGAGCATCCCACACAAACGAATGCTCCACATGCGGGTTTCACATGCCACCAACTCCACATTCTCAGGCAACTTGAGCGCCACAGCCGTTTTCAGATAGCCCTCAATGCAAAGGCTCTAGGCGCAAATATTTGTGTGAGAGCTAATTCAATCAAGGAAACACTGCATGTTGGTGAAGGGCATATTGAAGAAGGATCAGCCGAGTGGTTCTTGTGGGAGAACAACTCCATTTGGCTCACTAACTTCACACACCATCAGGCTTCCAAGCAGCTCTCAAGGAAACTCAGTTTTCACACTCTATGCTTAGTGCCCTTTGAGTGCATTATCTAGGAATGAACCTGGTAGAGCATCCCACACAAACGAATGCTCCACATGCGGGTTTCACATGCCACCAACTCCGCATTCTCAGGCAACTTCTGCGCCACAGCCGTTTTCAGATAGCCCTCAATGCAAAGGCTCTAGACGCAAATATTGGTGTGAGAGCCAATTCAATCAAGGAAACACTGCATGTTGGTGAAGGGCATATTGAAGAAGGATCAGCGGAGTGCTTCTTGTGGGAGAACAACTCCATTTGGCTCACTAATTTCACACACCATCAGGCTTCCAAGCAGCTCTCAAGGAAACTCAGTTTTCACACTCTATGCTTAGTGCCCTTTGAGTGCATTATCTAGGAATGAACCTGGTAGAGCATCCCACACAAACAAATGCTCCACATGCGGGTTTCACATGCCAACAACTCCACATTCTCAGGCAACTTGAGCGCCACAGCCGTTTTCAGATAGCCCTCAATGCAAAGGCTCTAGACGCAAATATTGGTGTGAGAGCTAATTCAATCAAGGAAACACTGCATGTTGGTGAAGGGCATATTGAAGAAGGATCAGCCGAGTGGTTCTTGTGGGAGAACAACTCCATTTGGCTCACTAACTTCACACACCATCAGGCTTCCAAGCAGCTCTCAAGGAAACTCAGTTTTCACACTCTATGCTTAGTGCCCTTTGAGTGCATTATCTAGGAATGAACTGGTAGAGCATCCCACACAAACGAATGCTCCACATGCGGGTTTCACATGCCACCAACTCCACATTCTCAGGCAATTTGAGCCCCACAGCCGTTTTCAGATAGCCCTCAATGCAAAGGCTCTAGACGCAAATATTGGTGTGAGAGCTAATTCAATCAAGGAAACACTGCATGTTGGTGAAGGGCATATTGAAGAAGGATCAGCCGAGTGGTTCTTGTGGGAGAACAACTCCATTTGGCTCACTAACTTCACACACCATCAGGCTTCCAAGCAGCTCTCAAGAAAACTCAGTTTTCACACTCTATGCTTAGTGCCCTTTGAGGGCATTATCTAGGAATGAACCTGGTAGAGCATCCCACACAAACAAATGCTCCACATGCGGGTTTCACATGCCACCAACTCCACATTCTCAAGCAACTTCAGCACCACAGCCGTTTTGAGAGAGGCCACAATGCAAAGGCTCTAGACGCAAATATTGGTGTGAGAGCTAATTCAATCAAGGAAACACTGCATGTTGGTGAAGGGCATATTGAAGAAGCATCAGTCGTGTGGTTCTTGTGGGAGAACAACTCCATTTGGCTCACTAACTTCACACACCATCAGGCTTCCAAGCAGCTCTCAAGGAAACTCAGTTTTCACACTCTACGTTTAGTGCCCTTTGAGTGCATTATCTAGGAATGAACCTGGTAGAGCATCCCACACAAACGAATGCTCCACATGCGGGTTTCACATGCCACCAACTCCACATTCTCAGGCAACTTCTGCGCCACAGCCGTTTTCAGATAGCCCTCAATGCAAAGGCTCTAGACGCAAATATTGGTGTGAGAGCTAATTCAATCAAGGAAACACTGCATGTTGGTGAAGGGCATATTGAAGAAGGATCAGCCGAGTGGTTCTTGTGGGAGAACAACTCCATTTGGCTCACTAACTTCACACACCATCAGGCTTCCAAGCAGCTCTCAAGGAAACTCAGTTTTCACACTCTATGCTTAGTGCCCTTTGAGTGCCTAGGACTGAAATGAAACTTGGTGAGCATCCCACACAAACGAATGCTCCACATGCGGGTTTCACATGCCACCAACTCCACATTCTCAGGCAACTTGAGCGCCACAGCCGTTTTCAGATAGCCCTCAATGCAAAGGCTCTAGACGCAAATATTGGTGTGAGAGCTAATTCAATCAAGGAAACACTGCATGTTGGTGAAGGGCATATTGTAGAAGGATCAGCCGAGTGGTTCTTGTGGGAGAACAACTCCATTTGGCTCACTAACTTCACACACCATCAGGCTTCCAAGCAGCTCTCAAGGAAACTCAGTTTTCACACTCTATGCTTAGTGCCCTTTGAGTGCCTAGGACTGAAATGAAGCTTGGTGAGCATTCCACACAAACGAATGCTCCACATGCGGGTTTCACATGCCACCAACTCCACATTCTCAGGCAACTTGAGCGCCACAGCCGTTTTCAGATAGCCCTCAAAGCAAAGGCTCTAGACGCAAATATTGGTGTGAGAGCTAATTCAATCAAGGAAACACTGCATGTTGGTGAAGGGCATATTGAAGAAGGATCAGCCGAGTGGTTCTTGTGGGAGAACAACTCCATTTGGCTCACTAACTTCACACACCATCAGGCTTCCAAGCAGCTCTCAAGGAAACTCAGTTTTCACACTCTATGCTTAGTGCCCTTTGAGTACATTATCTAGGAATGAACCTGGTAGAGAGCATCCCACACAAACCAATGCTCCACATGCGGGTTTCACATGCCACCAACTCCACATTCTCAAGCAACTTGAGCGCCACAGCCGTTTTCAGATAGCCCTCAATGCAAAGGCTCTAGACGCAAATATTGGTGTGAGAGCTAATTCAATCAAGGAAACACTGCATGTTGGTGAAGGGCATATTGAAGAAGGATCAGCGGAGTGGTTCTTGTGGGAGAACAACTCCATTTGGCTCACTAACTTCACACACCATCAGGCTTCCAAGCAGCTCTCAAAGAAACTCAGTTTTCACACTCTATGCTTAGTGCCCTTTGAGTGCCTAAGACTCAAATGAAGATTGGTGAGCATCCCACACAAACGAATGCTCCACATGCGTTTTTCACATGCCACCAACTCCACATTCTCAGGCAACTTCAGCACCACAGCCGTTTTCAGATAGCCCTCAATGCAAAGGCTCTAGACGCAAATATTGGTGTGAGAGCTAATTCAATCAAGGAAACACTGCATGTTGGTGAAGGGCATATTGAAGAAGGATCAGCGGAGTGGTTCTTGTGGGAGAACAACTCCATTTGGCTCACTAACTCTACACACCATCAGGTTTCCAAGCAGCTCTCAAGGAAACTCAGTTTTCACACTCTATGCTTAGTGCCCTTTGAGTGCATTATCTAGGAATGAACCTGGTAGAGCATCCCACACAAACAAATGCTCCACATGCGGGTTTCACATGCCACCATCTCCACATTCTCAAGCAACTTCAGCACCACAGCCGTTTTGAGAGAGGCCTCAATGCAAAGGCTCTAGACGCAAATATTGGTGTGAGAGCTAATTCAATCAAGGAAACACTGCATGTTGGTGAAGGGCATATTGAAGAAGCATCAGTCGTGTCGTTCTTGTGGGAGAACAATTCCATTTGGCTCACTAACTTCACACACCATCAGGCTTCCAAGCAGCTCTCAAGGAAACTCAGTTTTCACACTCTATGCTTAGTGCCCTTTGAGTGCATTATCTAGGAATGAACCTGGTAGAGCATCCCACACAAACGAATGCACCACATGCGGGTTTCACATGCCACCAACTCCACATTCTCAGGCAACTTCAGCGCCACAACCGTTTTCAGATAGCCCTCAATGCAAAGGCTCTAGACGCAAATATTGGTGTGAGAGCTAATTCAATCAAGGAAACACTGCATGTTGGTGAAGGGCATATTGAAGAAGGATCAGCGGAGTGGTTCTTGTCGGAGAACAACTCCATTTGGCTCACTAATTTCACACACCATCAGGCTTCCAAGCAGCTCTCAAGGAAACTCAGTTTTCACACTCTATGCTTAGTGCCCTTCGAGTGCATTATCTAGGAATGAACCTGGTAGAGCATCCCACACAAACCAATGCTCCACATGCGGGTTTCACATGCCAACAACTCCACATTCTCAGGCAACTTCAGCGCCACAGCCGTTTTCAGATAGCCCTCAATGCAAAGGCTCTAGACGCAAATATTGGTGTGAGAGCTAATTCAATCAAGGAAACACTGCATGTTGGTGAAGGGCATATTGAAGAAGGATCAGCCGAGTGGTTCTTGTGGGAGAACAACTCCATTTGGCTCACTAACTTCACACACCATCAGGCTTCCAAGCAGCTCTCAAGGAAACTCAGTTTTCACACTCTATGCTTAGTGCCCTTTGAGTGCATTATCTAGGAATGAACCTGGTAGAGCATCCCACACAAACGAATGTTCCACATGCGGGTTTCACATGCCACCAACTCCACATTCTCAGGCAACTTGAGCGCCACAGCCGTTTTCAGATAGCCCTCAATGCAAAGGCTCTAGACGCAAATATTGGTGTGAGAGCTAATTCAATCAAGGAAACACTGCATGTTGGTGAAGGGCATATTGAAGAAGGATCAGCGGAGTGGTTCTTGTGGGAGAACAACTCCATTTGGCTCACTAACTTCACACACCATCAGGCTTCCAAGCAGCTCTCAAGGAAACTCAGTTTTCACACTCTATGCTTAGTGCCCTTTGAGGGCATTATCTAGGAATGAACCTGGTAGAGCATCCCACACAAACAAATGCTCCACATGCGGGTTTCACATGCCACCAACTCCACATTCTCAAGCAACTTCAGCACCACAGCCGTTTTGAGAGAGGCCTCAATGCAAAGGCTCTAGACGCAAATATTGGTGTGAGAGCTAATTCAATCAAGGAAACACTGCATGTTGGTGAAGGGCATATTGAAGAAGCATCAGTCGTGTGGTTCTTGTGGGAGAACAACTCCATTTGGCTCACTAACTTCACACACCATCAGGCTTCCAAGCAGCTCTCAAGGAAACTCAGTTTTCACACTCTATGCTTAGTGCCCTTTGAGTGCCTAGGACTGAAATGAAACTTGGTGAGCATCCCACACAAACGAATGCTCCACATGCGGGTTTCACATGCCACCAACTCCACATTCTCAAGCAACTTCAACACCACAGCCGTTTTGAGAGAGGCCTCAATGCAAAGGCTCTAGACGCAAATATTGGTGTGAGAGCTAATTCAATCAAGGAAACACTGCATGTTGGTGAAGGGCATATTGAAGAAGCATCAGTCGTGTCGTTCTTGTGGGAGAACTACTCCATTTGGCTCACTAACTTCACACACCATCAGGCTTCCAAGCAGCTCTCAAGGAAACTCAGTTTTCACACTCTATGCTTAGTGCCCTTTGAGTGCATTATCTAGGAATGAACCTGGTAGAGCATCCCACACAAACGAATGCTCCACATGCGGGTTTCACATGCCACCAACTCCACATTCTCAGGCAACTTCTGCGCCACAGCCGTTTTCAGATAGCCCTCAATGCAAAGGCTCTAGACGCAAATATTGGTGTGAGAGCTAATTCAATCAAGGAAACACTGCATGTTGGTGAAGGGCATATTGAAGAAGGATCAGCCGAGTGGTTCTTGTGGGAGAACAACTCCATTTGGCTCACTAACTTCACACACCATCAGGCTTCCAAGCAGCTCTCAAGGAAACTCAGTTTTCACACTCTATGCTTAGTGCCCTTTGAGTGCCTAAGACTGAAATGAAGCTTGGTGAGCATCCCACACAAACGAATGCTCCACATGCGGGTTTCACATGCCACCAACTCCACATTCTCAGGCAACTTCAGCGCCACAGCCGTTTCAGATAGCCCTCAATGCAAAGGCTCTAGACGCAAATATTGGTGTGAGAGCTAATTCAATCAAGGAAACACTGCATGTTGGTGAAGGGCATATTGAAGAAGGATCAGCCGAGTGCTTCTTGTGGGAGAACAACTCCATTTGGCTCACTAACTTCACACACCATCAGGCTTCCAAGCAGCTCTCAAGGAAACTCAGTTTTCACACTCTATGCTTAGTACCCTTTGAGTGCATTATCTAGGAATGAACCTGGTAGAGCATCCCACACAAACGAATGCTCCACATGCGGGTTTCACATGCCACTAACTCCACATTCTCAGGCAACTTGAGCGCCACAGCTGTTATCAGATAGCCCTGAATGCAAAGGCTCTAGACGCAAATATTGGTGTGAGAGCTAATTCAATCAAGGAAACACTGCATGTTGGTGAAGGGCATATTGAAGAAGGATCAGCCGAGTGGTTCTTGTGGGAGAACAACTCCATTTGGCTCACTAACTTCACACACCATCAGGCTTCCAAGCAGCTCTCAAGGATACTCAGTTTTCACACTCTATGCTTAGTGCCCTTTGAGTGCCAAGGACTGAAATGAAGCTTGTTGAGCATCCCACACAAACGAATGCTCCACATGCGGGTTTCACATGCCACCAACTCCACATTCTCAGGCAACTTCTGCGCCACAGCTGTTTTCAGATAGCCCTCAATGCAAAGGCTCTAGACGCAAATATTGGTGTGAGAGCTAATTCAATCAAGGAAACACTGCATGTTGGTGAAGGGCATATTGTAGAAGGATCAGCCGAGTGGTTCTTGTGGGAGAACAACTCCATTTGGCTCACTAACTTCACACACCATCAGGCTTCCAAGCAGCTCTCAAGGAAACTCAGTTTTCACACTCTATGCTTAGTGCCCTTTGAGTGCCTAGGACTGAAATGAAGCTTGGTGAGCATCCCACACAAACGAATGCTCCACATGCGGGTTTCACATGCCACCAACTCCACATTCTCAGGCAACTTCAGCGCCACAGCCGTTTTCAGATAGCCCTCAATGCAAAGGCTCTAGACGCAAATATTGGTGTGAGAGCTAATTCAATCAAGGAAACACTGCATGTTGGTGAAGGGCATATTGAAGAAGGATCAGCCGAGTGGTTCTTGTGGGAGAACAACTCCATTTGGCTCACTAACTTCACACACCATCAGGCTTCCAAGCAGCTCTCAAGGTAACTCAGTTTTCACACTCTATGCTTAGTGCCCTTTGAGTACATTATCTAGGAATGAACCTGGCAGAGCATCCCACACAAACCAATGCTCCACATGCGGGTTTCACATGCCACCAACTCCACATTCTCAAGCAACTTGAGCGCCACAGCCGTTTTCAGATAGCCCTCAATGCAAAGGCTCTAGACGCAAATATTGGTGTGAGAGCTAATTCAATCAAGGAAACACTGCATGTTGGTGAAGGGCATATTGAAGAAGGATCAGCGGAGTGGTTCTTGTGGGACAACAACTCCATTTGGCTCACTAACTTCACACACCATCAGGCTTCCAAGCAGCTCTCAAGGAAACTCAGTTTTCACACTCTATGCTTAGTGCCCTTTGAGTGCCTAAGACTGAAATGAAGATTGGTGAGCATCCCACACAAACGAATGCTCCACATGCGGGTTTCACATGCCACCAACTCCACATTCTCAGGCAACTTCAGCACCACAGCTGTTTTCAGATAGCCCTCAATGCAAAGGCTCTAGACGCAAATATTGGTGTGAGAGCTAATTCAATCAAGGAAACACTGCATGTTGGTGAAGGGCATATTGAAGAAGGATCAGCGGAGTGGTTCTTGTGGGAGAACAACTCCATTTGGCTCACTAACTCTACACACCATCAGGCTTCCAAGCAGCTCTCAAGGAAACTCAGTTTTCACACTCTATGCTTAGTGCCCTTTGAGTGCATTATCTAGGAATGAACCTGGTAGAGCATCCCACACAAACAAATGCTCCACATGCGGGTTTCACATGCCACCAACTCCACATTCTCAAGCAACTTCAACACCACAGCCGTTTTGAGAGAGGCCTCAATGCAAAGGCTCTAGACGCAAATATTGGTGTGAGAGCTAATTCAATCAAGGAAACACTGCATGTTGGTGAAGGGCATATTGAAGAAGCATCAGTCGTGTCGTTCTTGTGGAGAACAATTCCATTTGGCTCACTAACTTCACACACCATCAGGCTTCCAAGCAGCTCTCAAGGAAACTCAGTTTTCACACTCTATACTTAGTGCCCTTTGAGTGCATTATCTAGGAATGAACCTGGTAGAGCATCCCACACAAACGAATGCTCCACATGCGGGTTTCACATGCCACCAACTCCACATTCTCAGGCAACTTTAGCGCCACAGCCGTTTTCAGATAGCCCTCAATGCAAAGGCTCTAGACGCAAATATTGGTGTGAGAGCTAATTCAATCAAGGAAACACTGCATGTTGGTGAAGGGCATATTGAAGAAGGATCAGCCGAGTGGTTCTTGAGGGAGAACAACTCCATTTGGCTCACTAACTTCACACACCATCAGGCTTCCAAGCAGCTCTCAAGGAAACTCAGTTTTCACACTCTATGCTTAGTGCCCTTTGAGTACATTATCTAGGAATGAACCTGGTAGAGCATCCCACACAAACGAATGCTCCACATGCGGGTTTCACATGCCATCAACTCCACATTCTCAAGCAACTTGAGCGCCACAGCCGTTTTCAGATAGCCCTGAATGCAAAGGCTCTAGACGCAAATATTGGTGTGAGAGCTAATTCAATCAAGGAAACACTGCATGTTGGTGAAGGGCATATTGAAGAAGGATCAGCCGAGTGGTTCTTGTGGGAGAACAACTCCATTTGGCTCACTAACTTCACACACCATCAGGCTTCCAAGCAGCTCTCAAGGATACTCAGTTTTCACACTCTATGCTTAGTGCCCTTTGAGTGCCAAGGACTGAAATGAAGCTTGTTGAGCATCCCACACAAACGAATGCTCCACATGCGGGTTTCACATGCCACCAACTCCACATTCTCAGGCAACTTCAGCACCACAGCTGTTTTCAGATAGCCCTCAATGCAAAGGCTCTAGACGCAAATATTGGTGTGAGAGCTAATTCAATCAAGGAAACACTGCATGTTGGTGAAGGGCATATTGAAGAAGGATCAGCGGAGTGGTTCTTGTGGGAGAACAACTCCATTTGGCTCACTAACTCTACACACCATCAGGCTTCCAAGCAGCTCTCAAGGAAACTCAGTTTTCACACTCTATGCTTAGTGCCCTTTGAGTGCATTATCTAGGAATGAACCTGGTAGAGCATCCCACACAAACAAATGCTCCACATGCGGGTTTCACATGCCACCAACTCCACATTCTCAAGCAACTTCAACACCACAGCCGTTTTGAGAGAGGCCTCAATGCAAAGGCTCTAGACGCAAATATTGGTGTGAGAGCTAATTCAATCAAGGAAACACTGCATGTTGGTGAAGGGCATATTGTAGAAGGATCAGCCGAGTGGTTCTTGTGGGAGAACAACTCCATTTGGCTCACTAACTTCACACACCATCAGGCTTCCAAGCAGCTCTCAAGGAAACTCAGTTTTCACACTCTATGCTTAGTGCCCTTTGAGTGCCTAGGACTGAAATGAAGCTTGGTGAGCATCCCACACAAACGAATGCTCCACATGCGGGTTTCACATGCCACCAACTCCACATTCTCAGGCAACTTCAGCGCCACAGCCGTTTTCAGATAGCCCTCAATGCAAAGGCTCTAGACGCAAATATTGGTGTGAGAGCTAATTCAATCAAGGAAACACTGCATGTTGGTGAAGGGCATATTGAAGAAGGATCAGCCGAGTGGTTCTTGTGGGAGAACAACTCCATTTGGCTCACTAACTTCACACACCATCAGGCTTCCAAGCAGCTCTCAAGGTAACTCAGTTTTCACACTCTATGCTTAGTGCCCTTTGAGTACATTATCTAGGAATGAACCTGGCAGAGCATCCCACACAAACCAATGCTCCACATGCGGGTTTCACATGCCACCAACTCCACATTCTCAAGCAACTTGAGCGCCACAGCCGTTTTCAGATAGCCCTCAATGCAAAGGCTCTAGACGCAAATATTGGTGTGAGAGCTAATTCAATCAAGGAAACACTGCATGTTGGTGAAGGGCATATTGAAGAAGGATCAGCGGAGTGGTTCTTGTGGGACAACAACTCCATTTGGCTCACTAACTTCACACACCATCAGGCTTCCAAGCAGCTCTCAAGGAAACTCAGTTTTCACACTCTATGCTTAGTGCCCTTTGAGTGCCTAAGACTGAAATGAAGATTGGTGAGCATCCCACACAAACGAATGCTCCACATGCGGGTTTCACATGCCACCAACTCCACATTCTCAGGCAACTTCAGCACCACAGCTGTTTTCAGATAGCCCTCAATGCAAAGGCTCTAGACGCAAATATTGGTGTGAGAGCTAATTCAATCAAGGAAACACTGCATGTTGGTGAAGGGCATATTGAAGAAGGATCAGCGGAGTGGTTCTTGTGGGAGAACAACTCCATTTGGCTCACTAACTCTACACACCATCAGGCTTCCAAGCAGCTCTCAAGGAAACTCAGTTTTCACACTCTATGCTTAGTGCCCTTTGAGTGCATTATCTAGGAATGAACCTGGTAGAGCATCCCACACAAACAAATGCTCCACATGCGGGTTTCACATGCCACCAACTCCACATTCTCAAGCAACTTCAACACCACAGCCGTTTTGAGAGAGGCCTCAATGCAAAGGCTCTAGACGCAAATATTGGTGTGAGAGCTAATTCAATCAAGGAAACACTGCATGTTGGTGAAGGGCATATTGAAGAAGCATCAGTCGTGTCGTTCTTGTGGGAGAACAATTCCATTTGGCTCACTAACTTCACACACCATCAGGCTTCCAAGCAGCTCTCAAGGAAACTCAGTTTTCACACTCTATACTTAGTGCCCTTTGAGTGCATTATCTAGGAATGAACCTGGTAGAGCATCCCACACAAACGAATGCTCCACATGCGGGTTTCACATGCCACCAACTCCACATTCTCAGGCAACTTTAGCGCCACAGCCGTTTTCAGATAGCCCTCAATGCAAAGGCTCTAGACGCAAATATTGGTGTGAGAGCTAATTCAATCAAGGAAACACTGCATGTTGGTGAAGGGCATATTGAAGAAGGATCAGCCGAGTGGTTCTTGAGGGAGAACAACTCCATTTGGCTCACTAACTTCACACACCATCAGGCTTCCAAGCAGCTCTCAAGGAAACTCAGTTTTCACACTCTATGCTTAGTGCCCTTTGAGTACATTATCTAGGAATGAACCTGGTAGAGCATCCCACACAAACGAATGCTCCACATGCGGGTTTCACATGCCATCAACTCCACATTCTCAAGCAACTTGAGCGCCACAGCCGTTTTCAGATAGCCCTGAATGCAAAGGCTCTAGACGCAAATATTGGTGTGAGAGCTAATTCAATCAAGGAAACACTGCATGTTGGTGAAGGGCATATTGAAGAAGGATCAGCCGAGTGGTTCTTGTGGGAGAACAACTCCATTTGGCTCACTAACTTCACACACCATCAGGCTTCCAAGCAGCTCTCAAGGATACTCAGTTTTCACACTCTATGCTTAGTGCCCTTTGAGTGCCAAGGACTGAAATGAAGCTTGTTGAGCATCCCACACAAACGAATGCTCCACATGCGGGTTTCACATGCCACCAACTCCACATTCTCAGGCAACTTCAGCACCACAGCTGTTTTCAGATAGCCCTCAATGCAAAGGCTCTAGACGCAAATATTGGTGTGAGAGCTAATTCAATCAAGGAAACACTGCATGTTGGTGAAGGGCATATTGAAGAAGGATCAGCGGAGTGGTTCTTGTGGGAGAACAACTCCATTTGGCTCACTAACTCTACACACCATCAGGCTTCCAAGCAGCTCTCAAGGAAACTCAGTTTTCACACTCTATGCTTAGTGCCCTTTGAGTGCATTATCTAGGAATGAACCTGGTAGAGCATCCCACACAAACAAATGCTCCACATGCGGGTTTCACATGCCACCAACTCCACATTCTCAAGCAACTTCAACACCACAGCCGTTTTGAGAGAGGCCTCAATGCAAAGGCTCTAGACGCAAATATTGGTGTGAGAGCTAATTCAATCAAGGAAACACTGCATGTTGGTGAAGGGCATATTGAAGAAGCATCAGTCGTGTCGTTCTTGTGGGAGAACAATTCCATTTGGCTCACTAACTTCACACACCATCAGGCTTCCAAGCAGCTCTCAAGGATACTCAGTTTACACACTCTATGCTTAGTGCCCTTTGAGTGCCAAGGACTTAAATGAAGCTTGGTGAGCATCCCACACAAACGAATGCTCCACATGCGGGTTTCACATGCCACCAACTCCACATTCTCAGGCAACTTGAGCGCCACAGCCGTTTTCAGATAGCCCTCAATGCAAAGGCTCTAGACGCAAATATTGGTGTGAGAGCTAATTCAATCAAGGAAACACTGCATGTTGGTGAAGGGCATATTGTAGAAGGATCAGTCGAGTGGTTCTTGTGGGAGAACAACTCCATTTGGCTCACTAACTTCACACACCATCAGGCTTCCAAGCAGCTCTCAAGGAAACTCAGTTTTCACACTCTATGCTTAGTGCCCTTTGAGTGCCTAGGACTGAAATGAAGCTTGGTGAGCATCCCACACAAACGAATGCTCCACATGCGGGTTTCACATGCCACCAACTCCACATTCTCAGGCAACTTGAGCGCCACAGCCGTTTTCAGATAGCCCTCAATGCAAAGGCTCTAGACGCAAATATTGGTGTGAGAGCTAATTCAATCAAGGAAACACTGCATGTTGGTGAAGGGCATATTGAAGAAGG